>NW_019268550.1:2109483-2117128 GCF_002738365.1 Cucurbita moschata | reverse complement strand
AAAAAAAAAAAAAAAAAAAAAAAAAAAAAAAAAAAAAAAAAAAAAAAAAAAAAAAAAAAAAAAAAAAATCTTCCCTGATTTTTTACTTCATTTTGTATTTCTTTTTCTCTTTCAGGAAGCCAGTGCCATTCCTTTTGCTGCACTGACTGCATGGCGGGCTCTAAAAAGTACTGCTAGAATCAAAGAGGGGTATGTTAACGTTGTTCTTCTCCAGTAAGGCACATATTTAAATTTTATTGATTTATGATATCCTTTTGACACATTTTCTAACATTAAATCTCCTTTGGTGGCAGGCAACGGGTATTAGTAATTGGCGGTGGAGGAGCTGTAGGTTATGCTGCTGTTCAGATATCAGTTGCTTCAGGCTGCCATGTTGCAACTACTTGTGGAAGTCAAAGTATAGATAAATTACTGGCAGCAGGTGCTGAGCAAGCAGTTGACTATACTACTGAGGTGATGATTCATACACTAGCCGATCTGGACCTCACCATTTTTATTTTACCTGACTCGACATTGTCATTGGATTGCAATGGATAGTTTTCATTTAGAAGCTGGGAGATTGAGTGATTTTTTTTACATGAATGTTTATAGGGCATTGAATTCACACTGAAGGGGAAATTTGATGCCGTTTTGGATACAATTGGTGTGCCAGATACGGAAAGAATTGGCATCCATCTTTTGAATAGAGGTGGACACTATATGACACTTCAGGTATAGAGCTATAAGCTAACCTGTATTTCGTGAAGTAATTGAAGTGTTCTTGAAATTCAGGCTTCTAATCGCCGTTTGTTTAGGGCGAGGCTGCATCATTGACCGATAGATATGGGCTAGTTCTCGGGCTTCCTATTGCTACAAGCATACTGTTGCAGAAACAGTTACAGTACAGATGCTCCCATGGAATTGGTAATAATCAAAAGTTTGTATATTTCTCCTAGTATATAATCTGCTTAAAGATATTATTAGAACTGTCCAGTTACATTTTTGACATGGTGTTCCCTCCTCCTGCTTGAATTTTCCCAGTAATATTCCATATTATAAACAACCCCTGGTTTCACGTGCATAAGTTTCCGCTTCTTTTCCCTCTTTAAAGCAAGTTTTTATAATAAAGTTTTTAAGCCCTTGTAGAAGTTGAATTGTCCTACTGTGATGTGCAATCCGTGTTGGACCTGGATTATGAATACCAGGACAATCTTATGAGGTTGGCATAGATTTACGGACCTTCGTTTGTTTTGGAAAATGTAACAACCCAAACCCACTGCTAGCAGATATTGTTCTCTTTGAACTTTCTCTTTTGGGCTTTTTCTCAATGTACTAAAATGGGTCTGGTAGGGAGAGGTTTCCACACCCTTATTAGGAATGCTTCGTTCCTCTCTCCAACCGATGTGAGATCTCACAATCCACTCCCTTTAGAGGCCCAACGTTCTTGCTAGCACAATCCCGGTGTTTGGCTCTAATACCATTTGTAACAGCCCAAAAACCACTAGCAGATATTGTCCTCTTTGGGCTTTCCTTTCTGGGCTTCTCCTCAAGGTTTTAAAATGCATCTGGTAGGGAGAGGTTTCCACACTCTTATAAGTAATGCTTCGTTGTCCTCTCCAACCGATAGTGGGATCTCATAGAAAAGGATTACTTTTTAGTTTTTCTTGACCAATGCATTGGTGGTAACAAGTAAGATGATTGCTGTGTTTCCCAGTCATGTTAAAAGCTTGCTTTGGAATGATATATGTGAGGTTGGAAAATATATATATCCATACAACATGAATGGAGCTTTTCCTTGGCTCCGATTCTCGAAAAGCAGAAGGTAGTTTAATATCCCTCCAATTTATCACCCTTCAAAGAGAAGCCATGTGGCATGCAGTGTGTAAGGGCTGGTAGAGTTGATTAGTAGGAGAGATTGGGAGGTCCCGAAATCTCCCCAAGTCTGGAACCTCTGTTGAATAGCAATTTCTACTTCGATCTGTATCATGTTCTCTAGTTCTTAGTTCCAATCCCTTTGACTAGGAAATATTTTATGGTTACAACATATGCTAGATGCACTTCAATCGCTTATCTGAAAGCTATATTTGTCTGTTTGTGCACATTTTTCAGTGCAAATATAGTTTTCTAAATTCAAATAGTGTCATCCAATGCCTCAAGGTGAATTCGAGCATCGAAATTAAAACAAATATATGGCTCCAATATTATGTTCCTGTTGTTTAATGAACTTTCATTTTGCTTCTGTTGTTTTAGAGTACTGGTGGACGTACATGAGAGCGGATTCTGAAGGTTTAGACGAGATCAGGAGGCTATGTGAAGCTGGAAAGCTAAAGATACCGGTTGAGAAAACATTTCCGATCACACAAGTAAGGGAGGCTCATGAGGCAAAGGATAAGAACACCATTCCAGGTAAAGTGGTGCTAGAACTTGATTGATGAAAACTCCTTCCAAACACTTCATGTATACTTGATTTGTTGGCTCAACTGCATTAAATCCTGTAAATAATTTCCTCAGCTTTTAGCATCGAAATTGCTTTGGAACTTTACAGGATGTGAAAATTTTAACCGCGCTGGAGATTTAGTTTGCAGCCTGTAAAAGTTTGAGAACGTATTTGACATAGACCTTTTTTTCTAGATTTCTCAATCATGAATAAGAAATTTCATTGTTACCTCTCCTATTGTTGCAATTCCTACATAATAATGGTTCTTCCTAGTACTGTTATGTTGTTTATGATGGTAGAGTTCCAATGGAATGCTAAGAAATAGCTGCATTGGAATAATAACAAAGGGAAAGTGTATAGCTACGCCATGTTGATGTTTGTTGAGTCTCTGTATTGAGAGAGGTCCGTTGAAGAGATTTTGTAACGATTGGAGAAGGAAATGAGTGCCAGCGAGGACGTTGGGCCTCGAAGGGGGTGGATTGTGAGATCCCACATCGGTTGGGGAGGAGAACGAAACACCCTCTATTAAGGGTGTGGAAACCTCTCCTTAATAGACGCGTTTTAAAAACCTTGAGGGAACACCCGAAAAAGACAATATCTGCTAGTAGTGGGTTTTTGGGGCATTACAAAAGTTTAGATGTTATATATGTTTGGAAGGGCGCTACTCCGAATCCCCATTTGAAATTGAGAAAAAGAGAAATAAAGAGAGATTTGTCTCTGCTAATTTAAATGGGGCTGGGACTAGAGATGAAGAATATTATGTCTCTGACCTCGATGCGGTCGATTTATATAAATGGAGAATTTAGTTAGGATGAGAATTGAAATATGTGGCGGGTACGAAGACGAGGCCTGAAAGTGATTCGTTAAGTCGGGTAGTGACCACCATGAGATCGATAATGAATAGGTTTAGGGGGCGAAGCCAATAGGTTCATACTTTTGTTGCATTGTTGACTTTGAAGCATTTATACAACTGCGGTCTGTTCGTCGAATAGTTGTCTAAGCCGGTCTCTCACCAACATCTCCACCGTGTGAACATCTCTAAACCTATTTGACAAAAGTACAAAAACATAAAAGTTTAGGAATTAAATGTATATTGTTGTATGAACGTATTAAATTTTTTTCCAACGGTACGAATAAGAAAATAATGGTGTAGAAAAATATTGATATGGATAAGGTTGTTTGCACAATGAGAGGAGGCCTCACATGGGAATGTGCTGTAATTAACCTGTCTTCTTGCCTTCTATGGCTGTAGGCCTTCAATGCTTCCTTTTATTTATTCTCCATTCTAGAGATTATATTATGAAATTTTTGCATCTAACAACAAAATATATATTATATATACATCAATAATAATTTTCATCATTCTCGAACACTGAAATTCGACGTGTCGTTGAAAATTAGATGCATTTTAATACCTACTTAAATCATTGGGTATAGAAAATCGTGAAGAAAACGTTTCATTATAATATGTTTCCGCTTGCTTAAACGAAAGAAGAAGATTGTTTAGAGATTTGTCGAGATCTCGTTCGAAAAATAATAGCATATTTAGAATAAATTTAAAAAAAAATATTTTTAACCAACAAAAAAATAAAAATAAAAAATGAGTTATAGACATAATATTTTTCTCGGTATTTTGTAAATTTTTTAAAATTAATTGATGGGTTGGGCAGATCCTTAGACACAAATTTATTAGAAACAAAATTAAAAAAAAATTTAATTAGTTCAAGAAATTATTCATAAATTTATTTAATATTTTTTAAAAAAATTTAGAGATCTATTTAATTTAATTTAATTTTTAACCAATAAAAAAATGGGTTATAGACATAATATTTTTCGAACTTGAAAAAAGAAAATCGAAAAAAAAATTCTAATAAACTCTAAATTGGTCTGTATTAATCTATTCGATATTTTCTAAATTTTTAAAAATTAATTGATTTATCGAACTTTTTTAAAGCTAAAAATTTATGTTGGGTAGATCGAATCTGGTAGACACATTTATTAGAAATAAAATAAAAAAAATTATTTAATATTTTTTAAAAAATTTGGAGATTTATTTAATTTAATTTTTAAGAATGAAGCCAAAATTTGAAACTAATTTTTATTTATTTATTTTTAGTATAATAATATGACAAACAAAAATATTCCATCCAACACAAAATACTGTTACAACGCACATATATAATATGTATTGTGGGTGGAGATCAAAAGACAGCGCATGTTACTCAAATCTCACATGGCTTCCTTCTCTGTTCATCCTAATCATATAATGGCGTTTTCAGAAGAAAGCTTGATGGCCACTCCATTTCCCAGGTACCCATTTCCTCAATCTCTCCCTTTCTTCCCTTTTTTATCATTTCCCCTTTTGGTCAAACTTTGCAGTGCCCACCATCCATGGACCCAATCAATGCCTCTCTTCAATCTTCTCCTTCAAGTGATGTGCCGCTCATTGATGAAGCTTTGGATCGTTTAGAGCTCTGTTGGTTCTTTGATAATCTCCTTACTTGGAGGAACCCCCGGATGTCTACCTCCCGTTCTGATCCTTGTCTTTCTAATGTTGCCCATCAGGTGTTTGATGAAAGTCCTGCTGCTAATCTCTGCTCATCTGATTTGGATGGGGATGTTTCGCTGCCTAATGGTGGTGGGGTGCGTCGGAATCTGCTTCGAACGCCGTCGTTACCGTCACGTATAGATCTAGGAGGGGAGGGAATTCGAGAGAAAGGAAGTGGTTCTAGACCATTGTTGGAGCATGATGTGCTTGTTGAAACTCCTGGTGATAATGTTTGCTCGTCTGCTTTGGATATGGATGTTTCGATTGGAAATGGTGGTGGTAAACATAGGAGTCTCCTTCGAACACCGTCGTTACAGTCCCGTGTGGACCGAGAGGAAGGAATTCGAGATAAAGGAAGTGGTTCTAGGCCATTATCAGAGCATGATGTTCTTGTAGCAACTCCTGCTGATAATGTTTGCTCATCTTCTTTGGATATGGATGTTTCGATCGGAAATGGTGGTTGTAAACATAGGAGTCTCCTTCGGACACCGTCGTTACCGTCCCGTGTGGACCGAGAGGAAGGAATTCAAGAGAAAGGAAGTGGTTCTAGGCCATTAGCAGAGCATGATGTTCTTGTAGAAAGTCCTGCTGATAATGTCTGCTTATCTGCTATGGATATCAATGTTTCGCCGGGATATGGTGGTGGTAAATGTCGGAGTCTACTCCGGATGCCTTCGTTACCGTCCCGTGTGGAACGAGAACAAGGTATTCGAGAGAAAGGGAATGATTCCAAGCCATTAATAGAACATGGGTTGCTGCAAAAACCAGCCAAACCACCATATGTAGAGAGGAAAGAAGAAGGAACTCGCAGCAAAGAAAGTGGTAGCACTCGAAAGAGCAAATCCGCAAGGAAACCACGGAATGGCAATCTGCTAAGAACGCCATCGTTGCCACCATTTATAGGCAGAGAAAAGGAATTTGGAGAGAAGGAAGCTGCTGCTAGAATCAGAAACTCCATTCAACCGAACCTTTCTGAATTCTTTCCCACAAGACAAGAGGTATTGCAAACATATTGTTCTGTTTCAACTCTCATATCGTTCTTCATGTGTTCTTGAATTATATTAGAACTTGCCCATAGTTAATATTTCATGTCATGAATATATTGAAAAGATCAAATTATCTTGAAGGACAGTATAACAGAGTATCATAGCAAGAAGTCTTGAATTCAAACATTTGTTCGTTTCTTGATGTGATTGTGAAAAGATTACCATTGATTTGATATAGCATAAAGGGTGGAATGAGTAGAATAAGCTTCATCTGTTCTTGTGGATACTTATGTGAAGATTCTACATACTGCCTTTAAAGGATTAGAATGAGTAGAATAAGCTTCATCTGTTCGTTTCTTCTTTTAGTAATACTTGGTGTTCTTAATCCCAGATTCTTGAAAAGAACTTCAGCCTCCCGATGTGTCGAATCCCGACAAACAGCGACAGAATGTGGCACCAATTTCTCATCCAAATGAGGAAAAGAAGAAGCCAAAGTGAGCTTGAATCAGAAGAATTGCAAGGGTTCAAGGACTTGGGATTCACATTTGACAAAAAGGATATAAACCCAACAGTGGTTGACATAATTCCAGGGTTGAGAGAGAAAAAAGAGGAGGAATTAGACAGTGAAAGAACAAGAAGACCTTATCTTTCTGAAGCTTGGATGCTCCAAAATCATCTCCTCCCTCCCATCCCAAAATGGGACAGTAGAAAATCTGCTGAAGACATGAAACAACAAATCAAGTTCTGGGCTAGAGCTGTTGCTTCCAATGTGCACTAAAAATGGTGAGTGAGGGCTTCTAAACAACAGCCCCCATTGTCTCTAAATATGCTGAATTTGCTGTGCAGCTTCCCAAAACTCAATGGAATTGGATCGGAGGGAGCTCAAATGAACCTCGGTCAGGTATTTTGTAAAAGTCCAAGCTCACCGCTCACCGTTAGCACCGTTGCAATGTTTGTAAAATTACAAACACGTGGGTTTATTTGAAGCTACAAAAAAGTTTGCTTCAAAATTGAGAAGGTTTTTGCATTGGAGATTGGGCTTTCTGATCCTCTGCTATTCCTCAAAAAGGAAAAAAAGTGACAATTTTGTACATGAGATGACTAGCAAATGAGAGGAGTTTATTTATTTTCTAAAATTTTATTTATTTTTTCATAAATTAATCGATCATATATATATTTTTTTAAATAATTTTTTTAATATTAGTTTCTTTTTTACTTAATAAAATTCTATTTTTACTATTTAACTTGGCTAAATTATTTATAGAAAAAACGTTACTACTTTTCTTTTTGTTCCAAAAATACCCTTATTTTAAAAAGAAAATTACAATATTACCCTTTATCTCTCGTAAATAATGGTTCTAGTAGATATTTTTTTAAATTTCAAAAATATGGTTGGATAAAATATATTGTTGGAACTTTTAAAATAATAAATAAATAAATATATATATATATAAAAACTTTTAGAAAGGTAGGATAGAGAGAAGAGTTGGAAAATCAAACATGCAGGGTAGCAAAGCAATCCAGCTAGGCTATATCTCCATATTCCTCTTTCGCTCCCTCCGCCGCCGTGCTAAGCCGGCCAAACAGCTGGTACCATTTACTACGTTTCTTTGAACTCTTCCGCTTACACCATTTTGAGTCTAGAAATGAATTGGGGTTTTGTTGTATTCTTTTTTTTTTTTTTTTTTTTTTTTT
>NW_019268550.1:2105817-2108611 GCF_002738365.1 Cucurbita moschata | reverse complement strand
TTTTTTTTTTTTTTTTTTTTTTTTTTTTTTTTTTTTTATGCCTGCTATGTGTTTGAAGAAATGCCTCACAGAAGCTGCCTGCGATTGCGAAGTCATTCTTTAAATGGTTTAATTCTGTATTGAAATTTTTGTGATTTGCATGATCTTGTGTATTCTCGATCTAGTGGAAAGTAGATTAGTTTAATGAATTCTAAAGGACGAAGCCATGTCAGTTGCAAATAAGCTGAAAATATTGGGTGGGGGACAATTACTTGTGGTAGTATTTTTCATGATTGTCGCCAGAACATAGCTAAGTGGAAAAGGTCACCAATTAACCTCTCAAAGCTTGATGTTTTGATACTCACTCTGTTATTTTTTAACTAAAAACAAAATCTCCATGCCTCATTGCAAGTCACTGGAAACCCGAATTGACTTGAAATTTAAAAGCCATTGGCCTATGGCGATTCGAGTAGATCAGGTTTTTAAGTATATTCTCTAACCTATGAATTGTGTTGGCAGCCATTTGTAAAGGTCATCTGCTCTTCTTCATTTCTGGTATCTCTCTGTCAGCTGTGATCATTGTAAGGTGAAAATACTTAGAAAAAGTAGTATATAATAAGGCAGTATCTGCAGAATATATTTCTGCTCTGTTAACACAAAGCCTTAGATGAACAATGTGCAAACTGTTGTCCACTGAATTCTCTGCCGGTTTTT
Source organism: Cucurbita moschata (assembly GCF_002738365.1). Lineage (NCBI taxonomy): Eukaryota > Viridiplantae > Streptophyta > Magnoliopsida > Cucurbitales > Cucurbitaceae > Cucurbita > Cucurbita moschata. The sequence goes on along the minus strand of NW_019268550.1, from coordinate 2,107,918 downwards.
ATGTCCATTGAACCACATTTCTCCTGTTATTGGGATATCAAAAGCTCCAAATAAATCTACTAGCACAATTGGTTGTCCACTTTATTATAGGAGTCATGTAATAAGCCAAGCCCACCATTAGCAGATATTGTCATTTTTGGGTTTTTTCCTTTCGGGTTTCCCCTCAAGGTTTTTAAAACGTGTCTGCCTGAAGAGGTTTTCATACCCTTATAAAGAATGTTTCGTTCTCTTCCCTAACTGATGTGAGATCTCACAATCCACCCCCTTCGATTGGAGAGGGGAACGATTGCCAGCGAGAACGCTAGGCTTTGAAAGGGGTAGATTGTGAGATCCCAAATCGGCTGGGGAGGAGAATGAAACATTCTTTATAAGGGTGTGAAAATCACTCTTTAGCAAACATGTTTTAAAAACCTTAAGGGGAAGCCCGATAGAGAGAACCCAAAGAGACAATATCTGCGAGGGGTAGGCTTGGACTCTAGAGAATTCGTGCAATAGGTGATGCTAAGTGACACAATCGCGCTTTCGAAGGCAGCGGACTAGCGATTGCTGCCTTCGAAAGCGCGATTGTGTCACTAAGCTCAATGGTTTCAGTAGGCCTAGGCTTATGAGGCAGTCTAAACACACTCTAAATATATGTACAGCTTCTTAACCTTAAATTCCACGAACTTTAAGTTATAAGCCAAAACACACTGCACTAAATTGATTTGAAACTGTAAGCATAATATACAATCATGTGATGCAGGAAGGCAGGTGGCTTGCTTTATGGAAATGATGGGTGGACTCATAAGATGATTCATGAAGAAGTAAGTAACTTGAGGAACTTCCATTGCCAATGCTGTGCTTGAAGAGAGCCTAATTAAAGCTGAGGTATGGGAGTGAAGGTTAAAAGAAAAATAGAAATCATTGAAAGTTGCTGCTGCTCTTATGGTGTTGAGTATCATATTTTTATACATCTATTATTGTCCTCTCTTTCAAAAGAGATAACCTTCATCAAAGTTTGTACACTTTGCTTCCTTTTGAGTACAAATCTTGACTTCTGGAAACCCATTCAAATTCAAACCAAGAAATTTTCCCTCCAATTATTTTTAGTTTTGAACTTTAGGAAGCCGATTTGACGAACAAATGTTACGAGTCCAAATCACTTCAACTTTGGTTTGGACTCGTAATGGTGCGGTTCAAGGTAAGGTCAGACACTTCTTATTGTAGTGGATTGAGGAGTTTTCGTGAGGTTCAAGTCTTGAATTTTCAATTTATATCTAATAAGTCTTTTAGTTCTTCGATATAGAGTTTCATTAGATATAAAATCTTCGAATATATGAAACACCTATTAGATATAAATTCAAAGTTCATAGACATATTTGACCAATTTTAAATTAAAAAAATCAGAACTAAACTCTGGTCCAAGAGGATGATCAACAACACTAGGACTGAGACACGGCCCAAACTCCTACGGGAAGCAGCAGTGGAAAATTTTCCACAATGGGCAAAAGCGTGATGGAGCAATGCCACGTGGAGGTAGAAGGCCTACGGGTCGTGAAATTCTTTTCCCGGAGAAGAAGCAATGACGGTATCTAGAGAATTAGTATCAGCTAACTTTGTGCCAGAAGCCACAGTAATACAGAGAATGCAAGCGTTATCTAGAATGATTGGGCGTAAAGCGTATGTATGTGGCTTTTTAAGTCCGCCGTCAAATCTCAATACTTAACCCTAGATAGGGTCATTTAACCCAAATATGTGGCTTTTTAAGTCCGCCGTCAAATCTCAATACTTAACCCTAGATAGGGTCATTTAACCCAAAAACAACAAATACAGAAAGGGCTAAAAAGGAAATTAAATTATAAACCTCAAAAAAAAAAAACAATTCATTGCTTTTAAAAAATGTACAAACAATGACAAAAGCAAAGCAACACGGAAAAAGGGTTAGGGTTAGTTTGAAAACTTTTGGAATCTTTTCCAATGTAAATGATATTTTATAGGCATAATTTATTTCTAATTTTATATAAAAAAATCAAATATATTAAATATTAAAGGTCACCTACATACATTATTATAATTAATGAAGATATATATATATATATATATATATATATATATATATATA
>NW_019268550.1:2084636-2105186 GCF_002738365.1 Cucurbita moschata | reverse complement strand
AAAAAAAAAAAACAATTCATTGCTTTTAAAAAATGTACAAACAATGACAAAAGCAAAGCAACACGGAAAAAGGGTTAGGGTTAGTTTGAAAACTTTTGGAATCTTTTCCAATGTAAATGATATTTTATAGGCATAATTTATTTCTAATTTTATATAAAAAAATCAAATATATTAAATATTAAAGGTCACCTACATACATTATTATAATTAATGAAGATATATATATATATATATATATATATATATATATATATAGTTAACTTATTATTTTTAAATTTAAATTATTTTAAAAAATTATTCAAAATCAACTAAAGTAGCCAAAATTAGCCAAAGTTACAAATTTCTTACCACAATTTGTACACATTCCTATTCTTTTTCTATCTTTTTTTTTTTTTTTACTGAGGGGTGAAATGGTCAAAATCCAACTTCAGCCGCGCCGATGCCGAAGGTAGCTGGGCGATGTGGCTCAAGCTTGCGGTCCTTCCAAAAGCAAGCGTCCGGCGCCAGCTTAGAAGATGACCTCATCGGCTCCGACTTGCACCTCGTAAGAACAAACGGCTCGTAACCCTTGGCCCTCACTAGCTTCTTCTGTTCAATCATTGTTGCCGCAGCCGCCGCCGCTGGAAACGAACACGACCACCTCGCCGGTTGGATCACCGCCGTCTGCGTGTTGTCCGCCGGCTTCTTCTCCCGCTTCTTCGGTGGCGGTGGCGGCGGCGGGTTTCGACCGGCTGGCTTCTTCTCCCTCGTTGGAACGCACCTTATGAAGTCCCTGCTGCAGACCCACGTCTCCTTCGATACCTCCATTGATAGCTTTGGCTCGTACATCATTAATAGCAAGCAATCCGGAAGAACAGGTGATTCTGTTTGTGTTTTTCTCTCCGGCTCCGGCGGCGGAGTTTCTCGCTCCTTTGACTGGTCCTCCGCCTCTGGACCCATCATTTCGTCGTCGTTTTGGGTGTCGGATCTGATTCCTTCATCCGTCGCTTTCTCTTTAATCGTCGTCTCTGTTACTTCTTCCCAATTCTCATCAAATTCAGTTCCGGTTTCGTCTAAAACTGGTTCTGTCTCAAATGATAATGACGCCGAAGTAGGGTTTTCGCCATTTTCGCCATTTTCGTCTTCTTCAAATGCTTCTCTCTGCTCTGTTCTGTTGTCTTGTTCGCGCTTAGATTCGTCTTCTTCGGCTGATTCCAGGTTCTCTGCATCTTGAGCAAATTCAGATTCACAGTGGCTCTGAATCGGAATTGGAATTGTTCTTGAGATCGCCATTGTTTCTTGCTGATTTTCTTGATCGATTCTGTCTTCCACTGTTTCTTCTTGACTCTGATGATTTATCATAGAAATGTTTGATTTCTGCTCGTCGATTTCGTTTTCTGCGGCCATTTCTGTGGATTCTTCTCCTCTTTCAGTATCGGAAACAGATTCTTCACTGATTTCTTCCTCGCTTTCAAGCTTCAGATTTAGCTTCACTGTTCTTTCTTCTTCGTCGTCTTCCTTACTTACAGGCACAGATTCATCTCTTTTCGCTTCATTTTGTGTAGTTTTCTTCTCTTCATGATCTTCGTCTAGTTCTTCCTTGTCATGTTCTTCCAGTTTTGGCGTAGGAGGTTCACAGAATCGTTTCGCGAGCTCCGCCACCTTCACCGGATCAGATCTGCACCTCATTAGCAGCAAAGCGTTCTTCGGCGGAATGCAAATGCTGATCCTCGATTCGTCTTTCTCAACGACTTCATTTTCGTCTTTGAAATTCATTCCGTCGAAAATATGCCGTCTCTGGCTTCCATTTTCCTTCTCCGTTTGAGGTTCTTCGTCTCCGACTACTAGTTCGATCTTCCTCCCCTTCCCGTCTCTGTCTTGTACCGCCACCAACCACCGCGCAAACACTTTCCCGCAGGAACTCTCGGTCTCCTCCTCCGACCTCCCCGCCGCCTTCGATTCCTTGTTACTTTCCCTATCGCTGGAACACGACGAATGGCACGGCAAGAAACAGTTGAGTTCTGCACCAAAAGCCCTAAGCGCCTCGCAAATTGTGAACGGCAAATGCACCCACCGCTGATTCCGGTGCGAATGCCGCTCCTGCTGGAAACCGTTTCCGCCATTACTCATACTGTCCTGACGAAGAAGATTATGATGCGACGATTGATTCGCAACGAATTGCTGATCATTACCATTCATCTGCGACGATTGAACAACACTCTCCGATTTCCGAAAACTCGCCTCCGAATTAGTCCTCCGCTTCAGCGATCTAGCCCTCATCTTCCTTCCCTGCTTCTTGGTCTTAACCCTAACCTGTCCAATACAAGTGACCTTCGGCGACGACGGCTCCGGATTATCGAATGCGCATCCTCGCTTCTTCCCACCGGTAGGAAACGCAGGCGAGGCCTGACCGACCTTGAGGCTGCCACTGGATTTGAGACGGCGGCTGAGTGAAGTAGAGAGGGTGATTTGGCCTTCACGGGCGCGGCCAGGGCTGAGAAGGCACTTGGAAGAGATCTTCATGGCAGAAGAAGAAGATGAGAAGCGAGAAGTGAAGCAGATGAAGAGCTCGCTAGAGCCTGCGGCGGCGGCGGCGGAACTAGAACTATTGCTGCGAGTAGTACGAAAATGGCGGTCAGAATCCATGAAAACAGAGAATCTCACCGGTGAACAGCGGCCATGGGGAACCTGTAAGAAGGATTTGTTGCTTGATTTGGTTTAGAAACAGTAAGATTGAAGGCATTGGATGAAGAAGAAGATAGGTTTTTCAGATTGCAGAAGAGAGAGAAAGTAGAGAGAGAAAGAGTGGGCTTTAATGGGATCAACTCTGTTCTGTCTCTAAATTAGTGGGAAATGCGACTCTAATTTTGCTGGCATATACTCCTACCTGAAATTACCACAATATTTTGAGGGGTAATTTGGTAAATTTACCCTTAGAAAATAATTTATTACCCTGGTAAAATAATATAGGCTAAAATATCATTTTAACTATTATATTTTTAATATTTGGTTGTCTTTTTTTTTTTTTTTTGTAATTTTGAAATTTCGTAAATTAAATTTTCGACCTAATTTATATTCAAGAAAAGACAAAATGTACCCATGTTTTAAAAATTTATGGAAAAAAAAAGTGGATAATTAAAAAATTAATCCACTAATTTTCAGAATAATTAAAAATGAGAGAAATATATTTAAATATTTAAAAATTACATATAAAATAGTTATCTAACCCTAAATATAATTTAATTTCTAAATTTTAAGAAGCTTTTACTATAATTTAACCTAATAAAATTAGGATTAAATTACAAATCTGCCCTTTTTTAACTTCAGTAAATATCAAATACGTCCTTGTACTTTTGACTATGGGTAAAAAATCAATTAATGTATTAATACTTAGTTAAAAAAATCATTGTTGAATTTTTTAAAAAAATAGCAATATTTTTAATTAATCATACTCGAGCATCAACCAAAATTTAAAATTATTAGGGGTTTTTTTTTCACGAAACTTAATTTATCACTTTAGTCCTTATTTAGCCCTTCTCGCCCCTTTTGATAAAAGGCTTGAAAAGAAACTTCTTTAAAAAACAGGAAAAAAAACTTTGGCCTCTTTTGAGAAAAATGTTTTTTAGACGGAAGTGGAGAATTGATAAAAAGCGCTTTAAATTTGTACTTTGTCGTTATTAGTGAACTTGCAAGTTTTTTAATTTACAGCTAACGATTATCGAATAGTTGCTTCAAAAATTTCTTTTTTATGAACCGTCTCATTCGACCCATTAGAATCATCATATCTAACGAGTTATGGATATAGACGGAGGATATGATTTATCAATAAGAAAAAAATATAATAAAAGTAAAAAGTATGTATTTTGATGAAGAGATAAAAAAAATAATAATAATAAAAGTGATAGAAGAGATGGGCTGAGTTCAATAATTGGTAAAAGCAAAGCTCCCTTTTTCTTTTTTACTTTGAAAGGGAAAAATAAAATAAAATTATAATGAATTTTTTATTTTTGTATTTATTTTATACATGAATTTTTTGTAAATGGAATTGTAAGAGTTTCTTTGGTTAAATTGAAATTATTTTATTTTTATTTGTGATAAAGGCATATATTTATAGAGATATATATATATATATATATATTTGTTCTCCAAAAATTTAATTTAATATAAGTTAAAATTGAGTTTCAATTTGAAAATAAATAAAATAAATAATTGTTTTAGCTATTAACATTAATTTATTTTTATAAAAAATAAATAACAAATGATTTAAACAACTTGAACGAGCCAAATTTAAATATTTTAATAAATATTTATTTCATAAAAAATAAATAAATAAAAGAAAAGTGGAAAATTACAAAAAGAGTCTTGCAAATTACACAAGGTCATAATCTTTGATCACATGAAAGTTACACGTGGCCAGATAATAGAGATATGGATCAAGAGGAAAAAGATAAATAATTTTTTTAAATTAAAAAAATAATAATAATAAATAAATGGATTGGAAATATCAATTTTCAGCCGTGGGTTTGCCTTTTTTGCTCTGGACACCCCCTTTTGTCGCCGGTCGTTTTCGGCCATGAAGTGGCAGAGTTGTAAATATGTTGAAATTGATGTGCTTTTTGGGAGTGGGGTCACATGGGGGCCGAGAGGGAAACAGAGAAGCAGCTCTAAGCCTCACGTGACGTCGTGTGCACTCCATGGAACGACGCTCAGGTTTTGCTCTTAACCACGCTCGTATTGGAGCGCGTGGTTCTTTTACCAGCTGTTTTTCTTTCATTGGGAATAAATAAATACAATTTTCTTCGGAATTAAGACTTTTTTTCAACCCTGCATCCTAATTTTGACACATTCACAATAAGAACTCAAGTCTCTTCCTCCAATTTTGTGGTTTCGTCGGACTCGGCGAATTGTAGGGAATCCAAGTTTGTTCGGTCACACACTCCGTTTGTTTATACATGTTCAATCATGTGCGACACAACATCACATCTCATTGTCATCTCAATTCCCGACAACACAATCCATGCATCGTGATGTCATCCTATATCTCGGAACACATCGGTCATTTTGACTAACTTGGTCACATCCATTGAGAACTAACCCGCGTGTCTATCATCTCATTAGGACATCTCGAACATCCATCCATCCATCCATCCATCCGAGTTCTCTCAAGCATTGGACTCTTCCGTATTCATGCTAAACCCTTTACAACATACGTTTCGGTTTCGGATATCTGTAGTAGTGCTCAAGTCTCAAATTACAAAATCCACATTCATGAAACGTAAGAATAAGAGATAATGTTGTAATTATCCATTTAAAGGCTCATTTGCCATTACTATCAACTCTGCAAGAGAACAGAGGCACAAAGTCTCCAATTTACAGTGAAACGGAACATTCCTATTGGGATCTTGGCTAACCAATACACCATCTCTGAATATAAAGTTTGGTTCAAGCCCCATATCAGAACAAGGAGAGGGACTTACCTTTTCACTCCAACTTTCCTTCTCACAGTGACAAATACATTCCACTGCCATAAAAACCATGTCTTTCCAACTTTTGCAATCACAAGTTCTCGAGTCTGAGGCCTTTCGTCTATCGTTAAATACACGAGTGTCGTTTCCATCAAGAAATGCCCGTCTTACTGCTGCAAGAAGGTCGACTGAGAGCGCTGCAACAATGTCATGAACGTCCTCCGCAGTCCAATTATTCCAATTTGATCCGAGTTCGTTCTGAAGAATGGTTCTTGTTGCACCGTAGAGGATGTTTAAACAACCAGTGCAGCACCGAATAGAACATACTTGTGCAGAGCTAGTTGAGAGGTCACTTCTGCTGGGAGATGAGTGAACATTCACTTCACGGTCATTCGTGTCTGTGTCGGGCTTACAACCATCACATTTGCAACCATTTTCTAAGGTGCAACACCCATTACTATAGTTGCAGGGTTTTGTGCAGCTAGGGATTTCATCAGCACATACCTCACTTGAATTTTGATGATGATGATGATGATGATGATCTTCCAACTCAAAAACTGATTCCGTTCCTAAATTTGAAGGCGCTTTAACCGATGTGTCGTTTCTATTGTCCTCCAAATCATCCGGTGCAACAACAGTCGTCTCATTCAGTGGAATATTATCAGTTAACTGGTCGTCGTCATCAGCAGCAATGTCATGGGACTGGTTGGAGACTGACTGACTGCAGAAATTCCCATCTCCATGTCCTCCTGATATGAATGTTGTATCCTGGGAATTAGACTGATTCAAATCACCATCTACCAAGGAATCAATACGTACAACTTTTTCCTCATCAACAGGTTCCTGACAACTTTCTTCTGGAATTTCATGTGTAAGACAGCCCTCGTTGGATATAATGGGTTCGTTTTTCTCACACGAAATCTCGTTACCACCAGAAGCATGATTCGTTGATGTTTCAATATTTTTCGAGTCCTGTTCCAAGCTGAAAGGAATAATTTTTCGTTAAATAAAAGCGTTTACATAGAAAATGAAGTAAAAATTACCATGTTCAATCACAGCAACAGTACCTGTGCAGAGTGAAGACCCAGCTATTAACAACGTCTTCCAGATATGCAACTTGTGATAGAAGGCGAAAATATTGATACCGGTCTTTCCCAGAATTAATTTTTGCATTTATCTGTTCAACTAAGAGGTCGAGTACCAATCGCACATCAAAGGAGACTTTCCTTAATGATGTGTAGGCACCTCTGATCGCTGATAAACCAACAGCAATCAAGCCTCTTACCATACCCGAAATTTCCTTAGATTTTCCATTACTCGTGCTGCTTGATGCTACCTTCTCCAAAGCATTCATCGGGCGAACGATACAAGAATTGAACGGCCATCCCTTCCAGGGTCCACTAACATCTGCAGAGGGGCCTTCTTTCAATTTTGATGTCACCCAACAAAGCTCGGCGAAATGGGGGTATCGCAGAATCTGATACCCAAAAGTAGATATTACTGAACTCAAGTTTGATTTCACTCTCATGGTTCTACTGCCAGGTAGTGGTACAATTCTAACAGAAGACACATCAGGGGACTTCTTTTCTCCAGTGTGCTCGCTGGCAGTTTCTTTATCTATTCGCTGATCTGCAGCATTACTCTCATCTTGGGTAACAGAAAGCTCGTTCTTTGTGCAAATAGATGTTTTAGTGTGGGCCTTTTGGTGAATCAAATGAACAAGAAGTTTCAGTATGTCCCTTGATAATTCTGTAGCAGACTGATTGATTACCATGTCATGGTCAAAACCTCCATCAATCTGCACAGAGAATCTAGGTACTGAATGCTCTGTAGTAGTTGGCCGACAAATTGACAAGTCATTTCTGAAGAACCGCCTTATCTCTTGTGGAAGTAGCAAAAATGGAACTTCTGATGTGGCCTTTCACAATTAAAACCATCAAAGTCAATGGAAATTATAGTTGTTAGAGAATTGGAGGCAGTATCAGAGACTATATTTCATCTCCATGATTATACGTCGATCATTCTTAAAAGGAATTGACCATACAACATGTGTTTCAATGGATCCCTTATCTATTCCATGCACAAGTCAGATGCAAGTTTTACATATCAGATACTAGGGATCAAGTTTACACAGCAACCTAGGGTTACAGGTACCAAAGTTAACAGGATTGTAATGCATAAATCAGTCACTACATCGTAATAAACTCATTCAGCAAGCAGTAACATCCTAAAATACTTCCCCAGTCTCATAAACTCTAAAGCAATTCCTAGTCCTTAAAAAGTAACAAAATTACAACTATAGAAGCTGAAGCAGGCTAAACTGTAAAAGTTTATTAAGAATAAAGACCATTCTAAGTTTCAATCATTACATACATGGCACGCCATCTTTTAACGACCTTAAGAGGCTAAAGCTTATAAACATCATAAAGTGTACGGATAATTTCAACCGTTCGGCATCATCAATACTATTAGTCAGATCAACATATACACATTTTGGTTTTTCTCTGCACCATGTTTTTGGATCTGCTTCCTTCATTGAGTCCAATATCAAAAAGAGGAGTAACATCTTCCAAAATTATGAAAAAGAAAAAAGGACCTCAGGATTAACCCTCAAGGGAAGCTATAGAAATAAGGAGCATCAATGTATTTTCCGTTTTTCAATTTAATAGGAATTCAGAATTAAATCTCAAGGGAATCTGGAAATAAGGAGCCTCAATGGTTCCACTATTTAGCATTATATTTTCAGTTTTTCAACTTAATAGGGAACAAAATAGACAGCCAAAAGAGCCATTTCCAACGTGATCTATTGAGAAATACTTTGACTAGCTGGGGTGTTTTTTTTTCTTTTTTTTGTCCGATCTCTAGCTTGGGCTTCACATCGACTTCCAATCATCTCTTCCCACTTACGTCTAGTGTTTGCCTTACTAAGACATTCGCTCAATCTAAAAAGATATTAACGGGATGCAAACTGGAAGTGCATCAGAAATTACAGGGGAAGGAAAGTAGTCCAAGTACAACATGGCAGGACGATAGGTAAACTCAATTAAAAAACCACAAAAAAAAGAACATACCAAAATCATCAAGGGTGTAGATAGAGATTCAACTTGCTCAACAAATGAACTCCAAGCATATGAAGCACTAGAGAGAGATTCGTCTTGAAGTCCGGTCCTCTTGGTTGATTTGCTTTGGTCTGAATAACTATGGTTTTCTCTTCCACCAAGGAGACCGTCTTTGACAATAATTCCATCCTTGGGGTACTGTTCCTCATTCAGATAGAAACCGCACTCCTCAGATGTTTGATTTTGTGATTCAATAGCCCACAAATCAATTCTTGGCATGAACAAAAGGCACGATCCCATGCTAGAGCAATTCACTGTAGTGTAAATAATTTTTAAATACCATAGGCAGCCAATGTAATGCACATAATAATCAAATACTATATAAAGCACAACATGTCATGCATCAAAGTTTGAAACAGGACCATCAATATCATGACAAGTAACATCTGATGAGAAAGTAGACAGAACATCCGACAATACAATGCAATATCTTTCATTTACATTCTTACCCACAAAAACATCTTTATTTACATTCTGTACTAACTCCTAGTCCTATTTTCCTTCAGGTACAGAAAACTAGGAACCACAGTTGATTTTTTTCATTAAAATATTTATACATATTAAAAGGTAAATGATTCCATGTGACCTTTTTTTTGGGGGGTGGGGGAATAGAAGAAACTGAATTACATTGATGAATGAAATGAAAACGAGGAAATCATAGACTCCCATTACCAGAAGGTACATGACGGATTCCCCGTAACTTAAGACCAAAGCAACAAGATCATGGCCTTGCAAAGAATATTACAAATATGAACATAATGAACTTCACAATTCTGTACATTAGCAATTAGTAGAACAACATAAAACACACATAAAAAAAAATGAAGAACTTACATAATATTTGTGATATGCCTTGCACCAAATCACCATGACCTTCTTGTGAAATTGTAGCTATATCAACCTTACGAATTTCAACATGTTGAATATAACAGTGAAGAAGACAAGAAGCAAGATGCCTTGGTCCAGATCTGGGATTCCCAGCAATCAAAATACGGAAGCCAGACTTATTTTCCAAGGTGAATGGTGACTCTACCATAGTAGTGGGTGGGCCACCACGATGACCTACACTTTCAAACTTGGAACTATCATTGCCTGTTTCCTTGTTGAGAACACCAGAACCAACAAAAGTAGATTCCTCAAGTAACACTCCAGAACCCTGCAGCTTTATCTCTATCTCATTTGCAACATCAGCATCCTGAAGAAAATCGTGAACATAAGACCACCAGCAACTAGTGACAATTTTCCTTCCATCCAAAGCAGTAACAATCACACTTTTGATTAAAGTTGCAGCTTTTAAAAGATTAGCTGGCAAGCTGATGCGTTCATCAAGATAAAGGGAAACGAGTAAAGTTGACAGTGGTTGAAGTAGACAAGGAATGAGATGGGAGGGAAGAGGAGAGGATGCCACATCATTAGCAGCCATCCCTGCTTCTCTACGTGAGCATGGAGGTGGAGAATATAATAGAGCTTCTAACCAATCCCGCTCCTCCACTAAAATGGAAGGGAGAGGAGGGCAGTTATCTCTCGAAGCTTGTTCCCCAGAAGCTGATAGAACTTTTTTAAGAGGAAAATTTCTTTTCAAAGCACTCATGGCTGCTTGAGTACAGAGAGCCTGAAGATCAGCACCAGCAAAGCCTGCAGTCCTTCTTGCAATCCACTGGAGCAAGGGTCCCTCAACTGGCTTTGGCCACCTTTGAGTGTGAAGGGAGAGAATAGCAGCCCTATCCTCAACCGATGGCAAAGGAAAATAAATCTCACGGTCAAACCTCCCAGGCCTCCTTAATGCTGGATCAACTGCCTCAGGGCGATTTGTTGCACCAATAACTACGACAGACCCCCGAGATTTTAGACCATCTAATAGAGCAAGTAATGTAGACACAACTGAATTATGGGTTTGATCTTGCTGCCTTGTGCGACAAGGTGCCAACCCATCTATCTCATCAAAAAATATAATAGAAGGTTGGCATTTCTCTGCAACTTGAAATAGAAGTCTTAACTGACGTTCTGCATCACCAACATATTTCCCTAAGCAATCAGCTCCTTTACGAGCAAAATATGCAATTCGTTTATCACCACGAGCACAAGAACCTATTAGTGCTCGCACAACATGTGTTTTACCAGTTCCAGGATATCCATGCAACAGAACACCTCTAGGAGGTGTAATCCCAAAGCGATCGAAAAGCTCAGGATACAAGAGTGGTAAGAATACTACTTCCTTCATACATTGGATGACACCTTGAAGCCCAGCAACAGACTCCCAACCACGATATAAGTTCTCTCCTTCTGAGTTTGAGCCACCAATATATACAGGTGCAATTCTCACCAAATCTCGATGAAGTCTCTTACTCTCTCTTTTCAAAAACTCTTCATCCTCCCCGCAATTCTCCAACCACTTTTCTTCAGCCTCAATATCCCTTCGCCAAGCATCATTTGATTGCTTTTTTATTTCCAGTTTCATTTTCTTGGCCTTCAATCTCTTTATCCGAGCTAAATATTGATTTCCATGAGGTTGGAAGATGTGGCGATGATCTGTGCAAGCTATGAGAAATTTCCGGTGATCAAATATGCAACCATTAGCACGTGCACAAGGCTGAAGAATAACAAAATAACAGGATCAAGAAAAAGTATTAAAGAATTGTGCATCCAATGATGCATATAAGAAGCCTAAGCCAGGAAATAACGAAGTATAATGGCACAACAGTGACAGGCAGACCAAGTGGTAAGTTCTTGGGCATCGATCAACACGACATCCGATGGTTGCGCCAGGTCTCCCACACCGAGTGCACTTTAATGCTCTTCCCCTGCAAAGAGCAGCCCTTACATTTTTCAAGCATCCCAATCCAGCAAAATAAACCTACAAATATGTTTTGCTCATATTAAAATTGATATCCGGAAAAAAAATCCCTAAAAGAATTATAAAGGTTATTAGCCTCAAGAACAGAGAGGCAAGAGCAACTAACAACGTAAAAGATAACTTAAGAAGAGAAACTATCAACTATGTTTTATCAATTTTTTGAACCCAGATTCTTTTGGCACTCTAAGATAGGTTGAAAACTAAGAAGTACAGTCACTTTAATTAGGAGAACAAGCTAGTATCTGACAGATATCAGACACTTGTTGGGACAATTAGACATGTGTAAGCAGTAATAATAGAATGTCAGCGCACATCAAATACTCTTTAGGGATAATAAGCAGACAATATATAAAAGAAGAAGATTAAATTCGGTTGGATTTCAACAATCTTAGGGTTGAATGGAGAAGCCAGTTAGTATATTCCCAAGACGTGCATTTCAAAATAGGTTCAGTTTGTCAGTTTCACGGGTTCTTTTCCACCCTTAAATGCCTACTGGGCATCTCTAAGTGAAGTTAGGACATCTTTTAAAAAGTTGAAAAAACAATTATAAATCATTGTAATTTGCAGAAGAATGAGTAGGGAATATGTTTCACACAAAACAGCTTGAAGATAGCTTATTTCTTCACGAAGCTGGAAAAGGTGTCAACAAGGTAACTAAGAAGTGCCCAAGCAAAGCACCTATTGCTACAGTCAACAAGTAGGTGCAGGGCCTCCATCTCCTACCGTGTCACCTTCAAAACAAGGTCTTTAAGTCAGGGAAAGGATGGGGCAAGAAAGTGAGATCCTTCTGGCCAATTTTCTATTGCAAACGAATCACTTTGTCACTGAATGATAGGATGTTAAAAATTTCTACCACTGGGTGGAAAGTTTAAAAAACAAAACAAAACAGTTTGAATGGTTATGCTCTTTGGAGACCTGCTATTTTGAGTCCTAGTCCATATTATTGAGTAGTTAGCATTGATTTTCATCTTTCTGGTAGCTCCTCGTTCAGCTGAAGATACTACTATTTCTCCGAAATTGGTATTTCTCAAATATTTGAACTAGCATGGACCTCTGCTTCGGAAGGCTAGAATTATCTAAGTAATGATCATGATAAGTTTGTAGGTAGCGGAGAAATGTCAAGAACAGAAAATTTAAAGGGACCTTAGAGGCATGGGAGTTCATATGCAATATGCATTTGAATATACAGAAGGACCTTAAAGAGGCATAGGAGACTGGTTCCTTTTGTTGCTCTTTGGCTTCTTAAATTAAAGAATCTGTAATTACCCAACGGTGACATTACGGAGAGCACCAAACCACAGCATTGCACGTGGTTAATAACTTAAATATCAACAAACGGGAGTTCATATGCAATATGCATTAGAATATAACCAAATAATATGAACATAAAGGGAACCGATGATTTACTGCTGCTATATCACATAGTAAGTGTAGGGCTCAACCAGGGTCAAATGGGCTATAAAAATGTGGCACACTTTCCTTCACCATCTTGACAGTGCAGAAGACCAATGCATCTGAGATTCTAAAACAAAAAAGGACCAAATATACATTGATACTCTCCTGTCATCTAGTCCGAAATTGCTGTGTGTATATGCTATGAAACTAGCTAAAGAAGACAACAATTTTATCGGATGTCCGCAAAAGGAACTACCGAACGAAATAATTAGGTCAACTACATTATATTTACTTCATAACAAAATGACCTAGATCTGAGCTTTCTCTTCTGGAAGTGAAAATGCAGGGCGAGCGATGAATAAAGTAGATCATGCTAAAAAGCATATATATATATATAAAGGGGCAGAATCCCATGTGGTGTATTACAAAATCCAATAGATAATTAATTTTTTAAAAAATTACAAGTTAAAGCTATTATTTATAATTCAGAAAATATCTTAATGAATTAAGTAACAAAAATTAAATCAGTCAGTTGCCTATCAAAACAGATACCATAATAATAAAATCACTCAGTCCAGTATAACTCAGTGGTTCCAGGTTAGAAGGCACACCTCGGGGCTCCAAACTGCACAGTGTTGATGGACCCATATTCCAGCAATGCCATAACGATCATTAATAGGACCTAATAGGCGTCCAAGCCATCCAGGTTCATCACCAAAACCATCCCACTTGTCATAATTTGGTTCCTCTGAAGCTGAAGAACCACTACAAGCTTCATTTTCACTCTCACCCGAATCCTGAACTAACTTCTTTGGAGGTTTACCATCAATTCCTCCTCCACACAATCCACACCTTCTGCCCTCTTTAATGCGAGCCTTACCCAACATACCTGTGGAACTGTCTGTAAACTTCTTTAAATTTAAATCACCACTATGTTGCCTAGACTTTTCAGTAAACTTTCCCAAATCAATAGCTTTCTCGTCGCAATGCCTTCCACCTACCACTTCATTTGCTGAAACTACAGCAGCTTCTACATCATGAATTTCATTTATGCCTTCATTTAGTCGTGTTACTTCTTCCAGCGGTATCTCACCGTTGTTTGAATTCTCCACCACATTGGCTGGTTCTTCATTGTGATCGACGCTACAAGCCTCATCTACATGAAAAGAACTCGAAGTTTCTTTGTCCAATTTTTCAACAACCTCAGGAACAACATCATCCACTGCTTTCACATTTTTGTCATCCATTTCATTTTCCAAAGGCAAAACGTCCTCTCTCTCATTCTTTGCAGTAATGGCTTCCTTGCCCTCCACCACCTCCTCCTCCTCCTCCTCCTCCTCCTCCTCCTCCCCTTCTTCTTCTTCTTCTTCTTCTTCTTCTTCTTCCTCTTCTTCTTCTTCCTCCTCCCCTTCTTCTTCTACTTCTTCTTCTTCTTCTTCTTCTTCTTCTTCTTCTTCTTCCTCCCACTCCTCAGCCTCCTCCTCCTCATCATCATCTTCGTTATCGATATCCAAGATGTCTTCCCTGCAACAACCATCCTTAATTTTAGGAGATTTCACCTCTTTCTCTATGTTAATTTGATCATTTGTCACTCCAAATCTCCTCATTCCACTACTTTTTACTTCCACATCTACAATTTCATCAAAAAGTTTTCTTTTCCTGCTTGCCCGAGTTCCTTTTTCCACTCTAATCCCCAAATTTCTGTTCCCTGATCTCAACCTTGATCTCCAATTGTCAGGCTTCTCATCATTCAGTTCATCGCTCAACTGAGGCAGAGAGTTAGCACTCGTCTTAACGCCCGAAGTTTCATTCCCATGAACCTTCCGCCGCTTCTTCTTTGGCATAGGGGAAGCATCGAGCAAGACTGGGGCCCTACGGACACGGCTGCTCCGCCGAAGCCCAAGGTCAGCCTCCACAATCCCCAATCCACTGCCATTCTCATTCACATCTCCATGGTTTCGACTATACTCTTTTTCGCATATGGCATCAAGCCTTTTGTGCTTCTTCTTAAGCCTAGACCCAGACCGATTGTCACTCTGCTTCAATGACGACGAAACTGAACCCGATGAAACTCGCATGACAAAAATCACAAATAAAATTAATAGCGCAAACGTCGTCCTAGACCAGTAATCTGCCTATCCGCACAGAAACTTATGATTTGGTCGAGCAAAACTCGAAGGATCCTCTTCCTCATCCAATTACAAATTCAAACGAACCAAATATTAAACATTCAGACATTGCCACGAAGCGCAAAGGAAAGGAACTCACTAATTGATAACCGAAACGGATCTATTTGAAACCAATACCAGAGAAGCGGATTCGAAAGAGAAAAAAATAAATTAACGAACCCTAGAAATCAACAACAGGACTTTCCAACTCCTAGATTCTCCCCGAGTCGCCATGAAGATTGAGGGTCGAGCTTCAACATTTGTTTTCAAATTCGTGGGACGATTTTCTTCCTTTCCCTCCCAGAAAGAAAGATTCCGAGCGAAATTTCTCGCAGACAGAACGACTAGGGCGTGAGCTTATTTATTAAGAACAAACTTCTCACTGGTTCTATTTTTCTTGGCATTTTTCACCACGCGATTTTCATAGCGCGTGTAGCCAAACCACCTTTTTTTTGTTCTATTTATTATAACCAAAAATTAGTTAAATTAATAAAATATTCATAAATTTTTTAATTTCTCCTAAAAATACTATTAAACTCTAAAAGTACTAATTTTTTTTTAAAAAATTGAATAATATTAACAATAATTTAAAACTTTGGGAATACGATAGTTATATTAATTAGGGTTGATAATTGTATAATTTTAATTTTATTTTATGGGTTCGTAAATATTAAAAATAATATTGAATATAGCAAAAAAAAAAAAAAAACTACTGCAAAACTTACTGTCAATACCACTGTTAAACTTTTTTTAAAATTTAAAAATTCAAAAATACTTTTACCGTTAATACCATTTTTCGTAAATATACACGAGCTTTCAAAACTAAAATTAAAATCTTTGGAGACAATCTATAGAATGTTGATATACAGTTTTTGTCACAGTAAGAATTTTCTTGATATTTTTTTATAAATGGTGTTAATGTCAGTTTCAAAGTTTTCGATGTTTTTAAACATAATTTTAACTATTAATGAAAATTTGTTAAATTCAACCATATTTTGTAAATAAAATACTAACGATTTTTAGCAAAAAAAAAATAATAATAAAAATAACATAAATGATCTTTTTAAATTTTTTTAAATTTAAAATTATTATTAAAACTTTTAGAATATTATATATATTTTTAGATTAGATGTAAGCATTTTTATTAATTCAGCCTTTAAAAATATTTAAAATAAATTTATACGCTTAAAAACAAGTTGGAGTGAAAGCACGCGTTCAAGTGGCGAGTGGGATACGAAATACGACGTCGTTGCTTCGTTCGTTTATTTTTATACCCAAAAATTTGCCGCCAAATATGTACGTTTTGTTTTTATCATTTTTCCGTTTCCGGAATATTTATTTGTGTATTTTTTATTTATTTATGTGAAATTAATATTATTTATTTACATTTTTATCATTTAAATTTTAAAATTATTTTAATCGTGTTTATTTAACCCAAAATACTTATTTTTGTAATTAATTAATGTTTAAACTTTTAAATTTAGATAAAATAATTTTTTAATTTTATCACTAATAAATTTGTTCTCCCGACATCTTTAAAAATTGTATGGACCAATAATTACAGCTACTGAAAGTAAAAAAGTCAGAAGTCAACCATTATTATCTGACATTGAAGGTAATTATCAAAAGCTGCAGTAACAATCAAAACAATGCGGAGCTCTCGTTTTTCATTAGTGAAGTAACCTTTATCCCAATATTAACTTAATTATCGAGTCGATGATTATAATTACACACGTCACCTGTCTTTATGTGACGGCTACACGATTTTTACTAAAAAAAAATAATGTATAAGAGTCTTAAACGACTAAGATATATAATTTATGTCACGTGGGACATTTGGGGTGAAAGTTTAGTTTTCGGTGTGTTTGGCTTACTTAGCAAACATCTGAAAGGAGATGGGTTATTTTATTTTTTATTTTTTATTTTTTTGGTATATGAAAAAATTAAATTGCGGAACCGTTGCCCCAAACACTCCCGATATACGTTATCTCAAACCGGAATAGGAAATCATGCCATTTCAATTCGGTGTAGACTATCCCTGTTACCAAACAATAGTATATGTATCCATACGTAGACGCAGACACATACAATATATATAAGTGAAATTGATCAGACGGCTGATATTAAAAATTAAAGTTCCCAAAAGATCCTGTCCGAGGCATTGGATCAGAAACTGACGTTAGAATTGGGCCCCACGATCAGAAATATCAGGAAATCAGAGCCGTACAATTATTATTATTTTTGCAGGAGCAGGGTAGTCAGGGCCGTATGCGATCCGGACTCTTCTTTTTCTTTTTTTTTTCTTTTTGAGAAATTAAAATTAAAGTACCGGTGATAATTCCGGCAATTACGCGCCGTAGCACAGCCGCAGGAGAGTAAAAGTCAGCCGTCTCTCTCCGTTTAATAGCCGTTATGAGGAGGAGGCGGCGGCCAATTTTTTTGAAGGGCTAAATTTAATTTGGATTTGTACTTTTATTTCGGAAAATTAATATTTATCTATGGAAATTTAATTTTAAAATATTGTGCTTTTATTATTTTTTATTTATTTATCCGGCTAAATTTAATTTAAATTATGTATGTGTTGCCAACGGCGTCGTAATAGTGATGGAGCCACTTATGGCTAGCCCATGAGTCACTCCCTTATGTTACGACGTCGCTATGATGAGACTCTCGAAGGTTACCAGTTACCTCAAATTGTGATAAAGTCATTTGTGGCTAGCAAGGTTCTAGCTAGTTGCACGCCTATACCAATTAAGCTTTAAAAAATGCGTTGAAACGAGTATGAATGGATTATCTGAGCTCAGTCAGTGCCAAGTATCAAGAATCCATGTTCGTGCTATGTCCAAGTGATCATGTCGTTTCACAACAACGAGGTTATAGGAAGAGTTGGACTTGATGTATTTATTTGTCATTGTGATTTTCGAGAAAACTCCGTGTAAGTTTTTTTTTTTTTTTTTTAAAAGTGTTTTTATCATTTCATATGTGTTGTTTGTTTCGAGTAAATTAAAAACATTAAAAATAAAGTTTCTATATTTATTGGCCTTTACTCGAATGGGCCATACATATTTAATTGAATTTATATTTATTAAAAATAATAAATAAATATTTTAATTGACATTGAATTACTAGCGACATTTTTCAATAAAAAAAATTATAAATATATCGCTTACAAGTTTACATCATCACATATTGTTATTATTAATTATAATTAAAATAATAATAATAATAATTATCGTTACTATTATTTTTAAATGTTCATTTTTATTGACAAATTTATTATTAAAAAACCATTAATAAATATTTATATTAACATTTCCCCAAAAAATAATAATTTGCATAGGGCAACATTAAATGTTTGTGTTTTGATATACAAAATAATTAATATTTAAAAATTAAATATTGTATCTAACATAAAAAATTTATATAATAAATAAAAAAAAATAAATTAAAATAATATACGCCATCAAATTTTGTAATCCATATCTAGCAAATATTGTTCATTTTAGCCCATTATATATTGTTGTCAGCCTCGCAATTTTTAAAATACGTCTACAATGAAGAGGTTTTCACACTCTTATAATAAATGTTTCGATTTCTTCTCCAACTGATACGGGATCTCACAATTCACTCTTTTGGAGGTCAGCATCCTCATTGGCACGTCATCCGGTGTCTGACTTTGATACCATTTGTAACAGCTCAAACCAACCACTAACAGATACGATTCGCTTATACAGGAACATGTTAATCTTCTCTATATCATTTCAATTTTATCGGATATCCCTAGTCAAACTGTACGAGTTAGGCAAAAAAACACGTGTAATAAAAACGAAAAAGAAAAAGAAAAAGATGATAGATCATATAAAGCTGGTTTTGAAACATATGTATGCATATTTTGTGTTACAGTTGATGTCGGGGGGGAATTGTACTAAGCATTTATTATTCCTTTCCCCTATCCTCTCATTAATTTCCCAAATTATTATTATTATTCTAAATTAATTAAATAAATAAAAATATGAGTTCACTTCAGGATATAAAAACTTGGATTTTCACCCACATTCATCATCAATTCTCTCTCTCTCTCTCTATACTCCGATCAACCTCCATGGATCACGGCGGCAGCGGCGGCGGACACCAGAGCTCCGACGGGTTCCTCCCACCGGGTTTCCGCTTCCACCCGACCGACGAAGAGCTGATCGCCCATTACCTTCTGAAAAAGGTGCTGGACTCCCATTTCTCCTCGCCCGCCATCGCCCATGTCGACCTCAACAAGTCCGAGCCCTGGGACCTCCCTGGTCAGCTCATTTTCTCTACTTATATATATTGTTAAATGAACACGACTCTCTATAATGGTATCATATTGTACCACCGCTAACAGATATTATCTTCTTTGGGCTTCCCCTCAAAACTTTAAAACGCGTCTGCTATGGAAAGGTTTCCACACCCTTATAAGTGATGGTTTGTTCTCCTCCTCAACCAATGTGGGACATCACAATCTACCCCCTTCTAGGCCCAGCGTCCTCGTAGACACTGATGTGGGACCACCACCAATGACCCTCCCTTTGGGGCCTAGCGTCCTTACTGACACATCGCCTCGTGTCTACTCCCTTCGGAGAACAACGAGAAGGCTGTCACATCGTCCGGTGTCTGGCTCTAATACCATTTGTAACAACCCAGGCCCACCGCTAGTAGATATTGTCCTCGTTGTGCTTTCCCTTTCGAGATTTCCCTTAGGGTTTTAAAACGCATTTGCTACGGGAAGATTTCCATACACTTACAAGTGGTGGTTTGTTCTCCTCCCCAACGAAGGTGGATATTACCGATATTGTCCAGCATAAGCTCTCGTGACTTTGTTTTGGGTTTCTCAAAAAAATCTCATACCAATAGAGATAGTATTCTTTCATTATAAATTCATGATCATTCGCCGACTTTTATCTTACATACATTTATATAATAGATATATATATATATATATTTTTTTTTTATTTATTGAAAATAATAATAATAATAATATGTGGGTTGAACAGAGAAAGCGCTGATGGGGGAAAAGGAGTGGTATTTCTTCAGCTTGCGAGACCGGAAATACCCGACCGGGTTGAGGACGAACCGGGCGACGGAGGCCGGGTACTGGAAGGCGACCGGAAAGGACCGGGAAATAATGAGCTCGAAAACCAACTCCTTAATTGGGATGAAGAAGACGCTTGTTTTCTACAGAGGCAGAGCTCCAAAAGGCCAAAAGACCAACTGGGTTATGCATGAATTTCGTCTCGCCGGAAAATTTGCTTACCATTTTCTCTCCGCCGATTCTTCCAAGGTTCTCTCTCTCTCCCTCTCTCTCTCAGTTGAAGAAGTCGCCGTCGACGTTGATAGTTTAATTAATACATTTTCTTTTAAATAAATTAACTCATATCAACGTCAACACCCCCATCTCCACTGTATACATACATACATATATATATATTTTAATTTAATGTTGCATTAATAAACCATTTTTTTCTTTTAATAATTAAAGAAAATCATGTATTTTGAGGTGTTATTTCAATTTGTATTTAGCAAAAAAAAAAAAAAAAAAA
>NW_019268550.1:2074717-2084521 GCF_002738365.1 Cucurbita moschata | reverse complement strand
ATTTGTATTTAGAAAAAAAAAAAAAAAAAAACATTTATTTTTGTGAAAATTCACAGGGAAATTTCTTTTTTAAAGATTAATTTTAATATGATATCTATTAAAAAATATAAAAAAAATCATAATAAATTCAATAATATTTCATAAACTAAATATATACTATATTTTTAGTGTAATTTGTTTAATATATATATATATATGTATATAATTTTAAATTAAAGCCATGTGATAACGTCAATTTTGAAGTAAAATAATCAAATTTACAATATAGTTAAAAATAATTGATGATATATATAGGCAGACAAAGACCCTTCGGTTGAATTTTAAAAAATGGGCAGTAAATAATTTTGTAGCATTTATTTTTGGTACAAATAATATTCTATAGTAGGTAAAGCAATAATAAAATATTTATTCTAAAAATGAATATCTAAATATTTTATAATATATAGTACACATTATTTGGATGGAGGGCCAATTTCAATGAAGAGGTTTTAATGTTTGGGAATAATAATTATAATGTCATAAATTAAATTTATTTTTCATGTCCCTTTCTATTTTTTTCCTCATATTTATTTATTTATTTATTACGTGCATGTAACAGGATGAATGGGTGATATCCAAAGTTTTCAAGAAAACCGGCGCCGCCATGCACGGCGGCTCATCGACGAGGAAGACTCGCCTGGATCCCGAACCGAGTTCCCCTTCCTTGGTGTCTCTGCCTCCTCTTCTCGACTCCTCCGCCGACCCGAGTGAGCACGAGCTGCACGTGACCTGTTTCTCCACCAATAACGTTAACTACCCCGCCGGCGGAGGCTCTGATCTCTCCCCCTCCGTCTTCCCGAACCTTCTGAGCTTCCAGGAGAATCTGCAGGCGCCGTTCTTCTCCCCCGTGGGTCCGCCGCTGGTTCATCTACTCACCGACGCTGCTGAGTTGGTTGGGTGCGGCGATGGTCCGGCGCCGGAGGATTCTAGGCTTGTCGGCTCCGCTGACATGGCTACTTATATGTGGACCTTCTGAAAATTCCCTTTTATCTGTAATATCTGAAAAAGAATTAAGAACGTGACAAATGAAAACAGACCCCTTTTTTGTATTATTATTATTTTATTAGAACTTCGAAATGCCCAATTAAATGATGCCACGTGTCGTTTAGAAAAGTTTCTCTTTTTTCAGTTTTTTTTCCTTTTATTTTGTTTTTTACTTTTATAAAATTTGTTTAAAAACTTTTTAAAAAATACCAATAAATTTTTAATTTTTTTTTTATTATTACCCTTCCATTTAAAAATAAAAAATAAAAAATAGTTAGTAATTATTTAAAAAATATCAGCATTAACTGAGCAGGGGAAGCGTAGTGGGCCCATAACCCACGTATCTGAGGATGATGTCCCACATTAGTTGGGGAGGAGAACATACCACAATTTATAAGGTGTGTGGAAATAGTCCCCTAACAAAAATGTTTTAAAGCCTTGAGGGAAAGCTCGAAAGGGAAAACCAAAAAATGACAATATCTGCTAACGGTAGATCTGGACTGTTTCAAATGGTATTATAACCAGACACCGGACGATGTTCCAGCCTTCTCGCTGTTCCCCAAAGGAGGTAGACACGAGGTGGTGTGCCAGTAAGGATGCTGGGCCCCGAAGGGGAATGGATTGTGATGTCCCACGTTAGTTAGGGAGGAGAACAAACTACCCCACCCCTTGTAAGGGTGTGGAAACCTTCTCCTAGGATAATATTTGCTAGCAGTAAATCTAGGTCGTTACATTAACACTTTATAAATTTTTTTAAAACGATGAATATATAAATAAAAATCGTCTATCGATATTTCATAGATTATCTCTACCAACATTTTAATATTATTTTAAAAAATTTATGGATGTATTTGGACACTTTTGAAAATTAAAAAGTAATTTTGAAACTATTTTAAAAATTAAATAATATTTTTTAAACACAGTATTTATATTTTCATCCAAAACTGAAAATAAAAGTATTTTTTTAATTTAAATAGATTCTATAATTATTTTATTAAATCGTGGTTATTATTTTAAATAGATTAATTAATTATTTTATAATAGAATTTTGAATGTATTAATTTTGGAATAATAAATAAAAATAAATACCGAAAGAGAAAGATGAATTGATTCCCATGGAAGATGGCGGCAACAATTCGAAGGCATTGTTTGGACTCGGCGCTTTCTTGTGGAGAAAGGAACCGATTTCTCTGTGATTCTGCGTCTTCAACTCCTCCAAGCTTCGTCTCTTTCAAGTGTCTCTCCTTCTCTGCTGCTCTCTCGTTGAGCGTCGTTCCCAATGTCAAAGGTAACTGCGAACATTTCATCCTAAATCATCATCGCGAATCCATTCTCTTATCGTCACTTCTTATGAAGAATTTGAAAATCACAATCAAAAGATCAGAAAGAATGGGAACTAAGTATCATAATCGAGAATTTTGTTCGGAGGGGTTTATTTATAGTTTTTTCTTACAAGCCAAACAGAGGGCGGGGAAATTTAACATTTGGGGGATCTGTTGAAATTTTCAGAATCGTTGTCACAGAGCGCTCGGGAGAGATCAATTCGTCATGGATCTGTAATTTGCATGGCCAGAAGATATGCTCCTAACAATACGAAGAGAAAGGTATGGTTATTTTAGCTTCGACAGCGTGTGAATCATGGTAGAATTTTGCAAATCGAGAGGCCGGGGATGCGTATCATATGTTTGTGTATTTGTCTATGTTAGGGCTCTAACCATATTTCTTCTTGTGAGATCAATCCATAGATATCGATAGAAAATAAATTCAGTTATAAGAAGTACATGTAAGAGCATGATTGATCAAGTCCTTATCAATTTTGATTAATTTCTATATGAACAAGTGTAATATATGAAATCATCTTCAAACAGAATTGACCCCCTTTATGTTAGTTTGTATGACGTCCTTCAAAAGTCCCGCGTTCTGATTGCTATCACTTCCATATAGTACATGTAATAGCTCAAGCCCACTGCTAGCTGAGTCCTCTTTGGGCTTTCCCTTCAAGAGTTTCAAAATGCGTCTGCTAGAGAGAAGTTTTCACACCCTTACAAAGGTTATTTCGTTCTCCTCTCCGACGTGGGATCTCACAGTATAGAATGTATATTTATCTAATTTGATTTCGTATCTTTGAAACGAGGTGATAGAGAAAATCTGATTAACATTCTGCTGGGATTATTCTACACCGAAGTTTGGATTATTCTACTATAGTGATGCAAAAGTCATTGGGAATAATATTGTGTAATTTGTTCATTATGTTAATTTCACTGATGATTTGATCATGAAATAACTTGTCGATTGCATTCAAATGCAGAGGTTGAGTAGGAAGAGGGGTGGTGATCCAGAAAAGAAAAAGAAGACAAGGAGGAAAGGGGGAAGGAAAGATTTCAAAATAATCCGACTCTCCTCAACTGCTGGGACTGGTTTTTTCTATGCCAAGAAAAAAAGCAGGAAGATGGCTGATAAGATTGAGCTCCAGAAATTTGACCCTCTTGCAAAACGACATGTTCTGTTCACTGAAGTCAAGTAAGTCAGCTTGTCCCCTGTGATTATATATATATATAGATACATACATAGATTCATAGGCTAGATCGGTCAAGCATTGCTTGTAGGAATCTTTTGTTCTAGTTCTGTGTGAACTGTCGTCTGAAAGATCCATTGCTGTCTAAAGGAAATCTTTGAGTTCAAGAACTGGAGGAAATCCAATTCTAAAATGTTACAATAATGGTTATAATTACATCTGGGTTAATAATAGCCATTAAGTATGAAGCTTACAAAGCTTGGAATGCCTTGAATAGTTTCATTTTGAGGCTATATAAAGCCATGTATATCGTATTTGTAAGCAGATTTGGAAAATGTAGTAAAAGAAGCATTTGTGCTCTTCTTTAGCGAATTACTAAGTTTCTTTGCAATTCTATGTAGTTTAAGTTACATGTTGAATCATTCAAGCTCGATATGATCAATCTTGCTTGTGGAATGATTCGAATCTCAATCAAGTGTTCTTGCCTTGAGATATTTGATCAACAAAAATCATTCAAGCTAGACATGATCGATCTTGCTTGTGGAGTGATTCGAATCTCAAACAATGTTCTTGCCTTGAGATATTCGATCAACAAGGTAATTCAAATCTTACTAGTGATCTCCACGTATCAGTTCAAGAACTAGAGGAAACCCAATTCTAAAATTGACCTGCATAGTAAAAGCTTTAATAATCATGGGCATAAGCACCAAGTTATGTACACTTTCCATCCTTCCTACCTTTACTCACAGCCTGGTAAGATTGATTTAAATAGTTTTGCTTTACAATATCCAGTTTCATATATGAGGGATGAAATACAAACCAAACGTTGAGAGTGGAAAAACCTACAATGTAACACCATCTAGCCATGAAGAAACTTCTTCAATCGAAGGTCTCTTCCTTGGATCTTGGTCTATGCATTTACAAGTAATACCAAGGACCGCTAGAATCTGTTTTTTGCTATTTGTATCCCAAATTGCTGGATCAATAATCTCCTCTTCTTTCTTTTCTGATTTCTTCTGAATCACCCATGACACCAGATCCCTGCAGGCTTTACCTTTGCATACCTCTACAGGCCTCCGCCCAGTTAGAAGCTCGAGAAGAACAACGCCAAAACTGTAAACATCGCCCCGGCAAGTAGCAATTAACGTCTGGCTGTATTCAGGAGGAATATAACCCAATGTCCCAACCAAGTCTGTGGTAACATGAGTGTCATATGGCCGGAGTAATCTTGAAAGGCCAAAATCAGCTAAATGAGCCTCGAATTTGTCATCCAGAAGTATGTTGCTCGACTTGACATCGCGGTGAATTATGTTTGGTTGACATTCCTTATGCAAGTAAGCCAATCCATGAGCTGCACCCTGTGCGATTTTGAGTCTTGCTTCCCATTTTAGTATTGAATCTTCATCATCAACAATCTCATGAAGCCAATAGTCCAAACTTCCATTTTCCATGTAGGAGTAAATTAATAGCCTGTCGTTTCCATGTTTGCAGTAACCTTGAAGAGAAACAAGGTTCTTATGCTGCGCCCGAGAAAGAGCTTCTACTTCAGCTTGGAATTCCCGTTCCATCTGACCACAATCTCCTGTAAGCCTCTTGACTGCAGCTTTTGAACCATTGGGAAGGCTGGCTTTGTAAACCAGGCCAAATCCACCACAGCCGATTATGTTTGCTTGGTTGAAATTGCAAGTAGCTTTTAACAACTCTGCAACTGTAAGATCCTTGCATTCTGAATTCTGAAAGAGCACCAACTTTGATGATCCAAGAGCTCCAGATAACCTGTTAGGCCGGTCAAATTCCTCGTCAAAACTGTTATTCCGATCTCCAACATCTTTCCTGGACATTTTGAGTAGAACCACTGTAAGGACCAGGAGGATTGCTGCAGCTGCTCCGACTGTAAGGCAGAGAATGACACTTCTCCCAACTTTTCTCTTTGAGTAAGTGTCGGTTTCAGGTCTTTTTTCTAACCCATCAACAGAACGACAAGGGTTGTCGATTTCCCCGCAAAGTCCTGCATTACCATCAAAGCTTGAGCTGGGAAAACTTAAGAATTGCCCTCCATTTGGAATTGGTCCCTCCAAGTGATTATTTGCCACGCTGAACTTTGACAAGAATGTAAGCTTTTTGAGTGATGGAGGAATTCGTCCATAAAGATCATTATTCGACAAATCTAAGGCTTCCAAGTTCTCCATCTCCGATATGGTGTTTGGGATGGACCCAGTTATATTGTTCCTACTCAAATCCAAGGCATGCAGCCCTTTTAATCTACTAATTTCTGGCCAAATAGTTCCATTAATTCTGTTGTAGCTCAAGTAAATCGATGGTGGAAAGCTCGACGCTTGGTTGTATTGCAAACCAGTGGAACTTTGATTTCGTTTGACAAAAAGGGGGATTCCAGCAGACGATGTTGAACCCGACAAGCTGCAGTTTCTGGAAATTAGTGCTTTCATCTGTGTCAAGCTTTTTGGGATTTCTCCTGACAGAGAGTTGTTGGATAAGTCCAAATAAAATAAATTCTCCAGCTGACCAATCCAAGCAGGGATACTTCCATCTAAGTGATTCCAAGACAAATCCAGGATGCTTAATTTCTTGCAACCTACTAACCAACCTGGAATTTGTCCTCTCAGGCCACAGTTACCAAATGCCAAAAGCATCAAGTTGTCGAAAACAGTTTCACTCTGTGGAATTTCCTCATTACGAAAGTTCTTTGTAAGAATAAGAACAGTCAGGTTCTTGCAATTATGTAGAATAGATAATGCACCACTCAAGTCTATAATACTATTGTTTGACAAAGATAGAAAGGACAGAGAGGATAGCTTAGCATAATCACGAGGAATTTGACCAGTTAACTTGTTCTTGGCAAGGCTAAGAGTTTTCAATTCATGGCAATCAGACAGAGAATTCGGTAGAGGCCCCGAAAAGTGATTAGAGGCTAGATCAAGCATTTGAAGATCTGGTAGCCTAGAAAAATTGAGATCTATAGCAGCAGTAAAGGAATTATTTCTAAGATCAAGAACTCTAAGCTTTGAGCACAATGACAGAGATGAAGGCAGAATTCCAGAGAACAAGTTGGAATGTGCAACTAACTCCCGTAATTCTGAAAAGTTACCAAACACATTTGGAAGTTCGCCAGAAAACTTGTTTCCGAATACGATAAAGGATTTAAGCCTAGAAAGCTTACTCAGTTCCATGCTTAACTGGCCAAAGAAGCTGTTCACAGGGATTGAAAAGTACTCCAAAAACGATAACGAATACAACGATTCTGGAAGATGTCCAGTAAGCAAGTTATTATCTGCACGGAAATGTTTGAGAGATTTGCTGCAATCGTTCACTCCTTGAAGATTGCCGGATATTTGGTTCAGTGAAATATCAACAACCTGAATCATGTTGGAGGAATTGCAAATCTGTGAAGAAAACTGTCCTGTGAAAGAATTGTTACTTATATTGAAGGCAACAAGATTTTGAAATCCCACTAGCTGGGGGAAATCCCCAATGAATGAATTGCTGGAAATATTAAGAACACGAACAGATATCAATCCTGAAGTTGCATTAGTGACTGATCCTGACAGCTTATTGTAACTCAAATCCAACACCTGGAGTTGCTTCAACCTTGAGAATTCTGTTGGCAAAACACCTTCAAGCTGATTGTATGATAGATTCAGCCAAATTAACTGATCCAAACCACCAAGAGATTGTGAAATCTTGCCTTTCAGATTCATATTAGGCAGTTCTAACCTGGTAACTCTGTTAGTGATAGAGCTGTTGCTATCATATCCACAAACGACACCATCCCAAATGCAGCAGTTGGGTTCCTTTAACCATACAGAGATAACAGAACTATTTGAAAGGCTATTCAGAAAGCCCCTCAATGCCAGTAAATCTCTTGGATCACAGAGTTGATTAGGCTGTTTCAGAGCCAAAGAGAAGGAAAAGAAGCAACTGAATAATAACATCCATTTGAGGATAGTCGGTTTGACAAGAGAAAGCAGCACCATATCTGGTCATACACTTGGCTGTTAAGAAATGAGAGGAATCCAAATAAAGAAAAATGTTGCAAACTCTAATATGTGGAAGAGAAGGAGGAGAATCCCAAGTTGAGCAACTTGCAGAAGAAGCAAAATAAAGATGGAATCACCAATCCCAATCCCAATCAGATACCAAACCCTTTCCCGATAAACAGAAACAGATGAACCCAGAATTGAACTGTCAAAACGAACACCAGAAAGCCACAAACTCAACAGAACAAAAGAAACTTGGAGAAACCCATATGCCAAAACGATATCAGATCCCAAAGAGACAAGAAGAAGAGTAGGAGAAGCTTGAAAAGGAAGAGAGGAGGAGAAACAAATAAAGAAATGATT
This sequence comes from Cucurbita moschata, assembly GCF_002738365.1. Classification (NCBI taxonomy): domain Eukaryota; kingdom Viridiplantae; phylum Streptophyta; class Magnoliopsida; order Cucurbitales; family Cucurbitaceae; genus Cucurbita; species Cucurbita moschata. The sequence goes on along the minus strand of NW_019268550.1, from coordinate 2,076,625 downwards.
CTCGCAGGGCCAGTGGAGATCATGACTTGCAAATGAAGTACGTAAAGTAAGTAAAGAGACAGCAGCAGCAGCGTCAGAAACGCCTCATTTTCTGGGTGAACTGTTGCGAGAAATCTGAGGTTAGAGTTCCGAGAAGCAATGTCAAATCTGGGTTTGGAGAAAAGATATCAAAAAGAGAAAAGGAGGAGCCGAGGAGAGGGAGAGCAGGGGCGGAGAACCAGTGTACTTTACAGTATATATATATATAATTGGAGTGAGAGAGAGAGAGAGCTGACTTGAGGAGGGGAAAATGGTGGCTTTTTGGAGGTGAAACTTGAGGGTTTACAGGTCTGAAAACTTGTCTCTTTTTTCACTCCTTTGTTTGTGATTGTCAGCACCTACGACGTTGATCTGTTCCTTTTTAATTTTATTTTTCTGTGTCTCTAGAAGAAATTGCAGAGAAAAAGAGGGAAAAGAAGGAAAGTAAGTGAGAGTGGAGTTGGAAAAGTTGGATGGTGCGCAGCGCAAGGACCGATGTGAGTTTTTCTCTTCTCTTCACGCCTACTCCATCTTTCATGCACGTGTCTCACCAATTATTTCCTTTTCTCTTCAATATTTTTTTTTTTTTTTTAAAATGTTCTTATTGGATTTTCCTAATTAAGATAAATGATATATTTTAGATCTATTAAAGCTAAGGTAGATAATATCATACTATTGTATAGGTTTTTTCATGCACGCATTGTGAATTATATCTTTTTTTCTTTAAATAAAACTATATTTTATATAAAAAAAATATATTTTGAAGTATTGTACAATAGGGTATACAAGTAAATTATAATTATGATTAAAGTAGACAGGATCATACTATTGTATAGGTTTTTTCATGCACGTGTCGTGAATTATATCTTTTTTCTTTAAATAAAACTATATTTTATATAAAAAAATATATTTTTTAAGTATTGTACAATAGGGTATACAAGTAAATTATAATTATGATTAAAGTAGACAGTATCTTACTATTGTATAGATTTTTTCATGCCCGTGTCATCAATTATGTTTTTTTTTTCTCTAAATAAAACTATTTTTATATAAAAAAAAGTATTTTTTTTTTAATGTAGTGTAATAGTATATATAAGTAAATTATATTATCTCACGAGACTTTTCATAAACCAAAAGCAAAACTACAAGAGTTGGTATGACAACAGTATCATACTATTGTAGATGTTTTTTAGTGGATGTGTCTCGCCAATTATTTATTTTTTCTTTAAATAAAAATATTCGTTTTAATAAATTTTATATTTGAAAATTTACTAAAATAATATTTTTTTTGTTTTTTCATATGTAATATTAAAGGTAAATCTTCATTAAATGTTACTGAAATTAGTGAATTTATAGGCATTTTGACAATATTTTTTTGAGTATATGAATTAGAAAAAATTGAAGTATTGATTTGTTGAATATTGTATTTAATATAATTAAGTGTAAAAGGTGAAATTTCAACCATGGAATAGGAAATAATTTGTTTGTTAGTTAATTAATGATAAACATTGCGTCCTTGGTGACATTAATAATAAAAAAATTCAAATAATAGAGGCATCATAAAGATTTCTCGACAAACTTAAATAATTATTTTTACTTATAAAATAAACAAATAAATAAAGTAATATGTTGAGTGATTTGACGTGATGTGCACGCGATTGGATGTCGCGTGTGGCGGGATGTTCGAAGGGGGGATATAAAAGTCAGAGTTCTTAGCGGTGGAGGGTCACCGTTAATAGCCGGTGGCCGAAACTGCTTTAGGCAGGTATCACGGGCTATCGGCCGTCGTCCATTAAAAAGTTTTAGGTGAACTGCCACGCACTTCTTCGCCCACCCATTTCTCTTTTTTTTTTTTTTTTTTTTTTTTTTTTTTTTTTTTTTTTTTTTTTT
>NW_019268550.1:2022909-2074575 GCF_002738365.1 Cucurbita moschata | reverse complement strand
TTTTTTTTTTTTTTTTTTTTTTTTTTTTTTTTTTTTTTTTTTTTTTTTTTTTTTTTTTTTATTTTATTTTATAATTTCCTTTAATTATAAAACTCGACTTTCTCTCTCTTCATGTGACCTCGCCGAAACCATCTCTCTCTCTCATCATTATTTTTAATTTCTAATTTTATTTTATTTCCACATTAAATTAATATTATATCAACTTTTGCCAAAAAGTTTTTTGGATTAAATAAATTAGAGTTTTTTTTAAGACAAAAATCCATTTTTTATTTATTTAACCATAAAATAAATAATGGGTTATATAAATTAATAAATTAATAATTACCTTAAATTTCATTACCTAAGCTCATATTACTAATAAAAATTAACTAGAATTAGACATGTTTGTTGCTACAATGAATTTCTCCATCATTTTATTTTAATGTAGAAAATGGGTTGTGTTAATATTAACGTGTAGCTAGCTTTTACGGTGCCACTATAAATAACTTGGCATATTTTCAGTACGTATATGGTAAAAATTTAAATACCCACCAAAGATCGTTCGAGCACTAATTGATATGAGTCTGTTTTGATTTGTTTCAATACGTTACTTCTTTTATATTTTAATGTTGTTTGGTAGACAGTTTTGAAGACAGTCATGTTCATCATGTAATCCCGAAGAGTCGATTTTGGGCGAAGGGCAATTATGGGCATGATCACAGTGAGAAAGGCATGGGAGAAAGAAATTGATGAAAGTTAGGCACTTATGGTATGTGCCACCCCCACTTTCCACTTGACTCTTCTTTATTTACTTCTCTACCAACTATTCCTTTCTTATCATTGTTCATCATTCAACCTTTTGACATAAAATGCCCTACCCCTCATTTTCCATTTCCAACTTAATCCATTCCCTATTTCCTTTCATTTTACAATTTAATTAAAAAAAACTACCATGGGTTTCTCGTAAATTTTTAATTTTACCGAGCCACTAAAATAAAATATGACACTCGAGAAAATGAAGGGTACATGAATGAACCAATACCACATTCGAATGAGAGCGATCCCAAAAATACTTGAAAGATACACATTTCTTTTCGGTAATTAAATATATTTTGTCTAGAGTAATTATATGTTGTGTGATCCGTTGAAAAATTTCCTATGAAACATGTGAGTGAGGACAAAACATGTTGAAAAAGATCAATAATGTGATCATGTCATAGGGGATGCAAGGGAATGACACGAGCATAGGTGAATCCATATTTCAAATCCTAATATGAATCTTGGAAATGGAGACGGAACCTTATAAATGGTATCAGAAATGAAAGGCGTAAAGTAAAAAATTTAAAGTTTAAGGACCAAATAAGAAATGAATATAGGGATTAAAGAGTAAGATTATAATACGAGATATGTGATAATTATTAAAAGAGGTTATGGTATTTTCAACTTAGGATTATGAGTGACAGCAACATTTACCTACCAATATTAAATTTACTATAAAGTTCACTACCACCATAATGCCTCTATCTTTTCATCATTATTGGAGTAATTTTTTTTTTTTTTTTTTGTCAAAATATTGGTTGGATGGAGTTGAAAAGAACTCCCTAGTGGGGGTAACAATCCAACTAAATTAGAAATTATTTTATTATATAAAAATATTTAAAATAAAAAATAAAAATATATACGATATTGTTAAAAACATTTGTTCGGTCATGCAATTTAGCTCTTAACGATTTATTCTCGATGCTTTCAAGTTTGTAAGAGTTTATAATGATTGTCGATAGAGATACCCACAATGAGGGGCACCCGTCTTCATCACCTATTTCATTTCCTATTTCCGCAAAAATTTTCTTTTATTTTTATGGGAATGGAGCGAAGATTCCCCACGAAGACCTTGTGAGGATCGGTTCCTGTGGAGAATTTTTTTCGTTTATTATTCTGTAAAAAAAAATCTCAACAAATCAATACATTTAGTAAGCAAAAATATATATAATATTATACCCAACATAATTTCTAAAAATTTAAATTTAAATAACAAAAATATATTTATATTAAACTCAGTAATATAATGTTGTCCGTGCCAACTAAATTAAATTTATAAATTTTTCTAAAATTGAATTGAATAATCTAAATAAATAAATAAATAAATAATAATAAAAAGAAATAAACCGTTTTTTAACCAATTTTTTTAATGGGCCTTGTTTTAATTTTTGGGCCCAAACATAAGTTTTATTTCTGTATTAAAATAATAAATTTGTGGTTTAATTAAACCATAATATATATTTATTGTCCTACCATTGGAGTTCGGTAATTCTTAAATGTCATTAATTTGCTTAAATACCACTTTATCAAATATTTTATTTTATACTATATTTGAAATACTATCAATTTCAAATCATTATATTTATATAAATATTTTAATGTAAAATAAAGGAATTGAAAATATATTTACAATTTTTCATATTGAATATTAATAAGTATTTTGAAAATAATTTTTATTTCTTTTATAATTTAAAACGTATTTTTTTTAAATATAATATTAAACTAATTATTAAAAAAATTTAAAAAAATTGAGATAAATTTTATATATATATAAATTTATCTAATAATTCATTTTGAGATGAGACTTATAGATAATTAAAAATTTAATTAGAGTTTATGGGATATGATCCGAGTTTATGTTCAAATTGGACAATGTAAAGTCGTGTTCATCGTTGATAATATGCGAAATGATCTTTTTCGTGTTTATCCATGTTATATCTTTTCGTCTTTATCCAATTTTTTTTGATAAAAGCCTGACAGGGATGAATTCCACAGGATGATTCTTTTTCCGATTACAGTAATCGCCGCTAGATTTGTGGTTTCTCGATGACGGAAATCAAGGTTATTGGTGTCGTAGGCGGCGGTCAAATGGGCTCCGGAATTGCCCAACTCGCCGCCGCATACGGCCACGATGTTTGGCTAATCGATTCAGACCCTGCCGCTCTTACTAAAGCAACCAACTCCATTTCTTCCTCAATCCAACGCCTGGTCTCCAGAAACATTCTCTCTCGAGTAAGAATTCTGTATTTCCAGATCCGTATACATGGGAAGAATATATATATATATATATATATATATGATGTTTGCCCTATAATTTACTCTGACATAGTTCTTCTGAACTGGCTATTTTACCTTTTGATTTACCTTTTATTTGGAGTTTTCTGTTGTTTATTTCATCATAAAAGCTCTTAACAGACCAATTGCAGGGAATCACAAGGTGTAGGACATGTTACAGACTGACTTTGAAATGTTTGAAATAGTTTTTGTCAAGTAAAAAATCAATTCGAAACTAGTTTAATGTTTGATTTTAGACTTTTAAACACGATTTTGATACGATTAAAACTGATTTTTGAATCATAAGAATATTATTTCGAGTGATTTTGAAAGCTCTCAAACATGCACTTGATTTAGGTGAAAAACGCAGGATTTAGTGCTATTTGGTTGTTTACTTATGATCAATCTGTAGCATTAGGAGGTTGAGACTCTCTTGGCCCCATCAGTACCCTTTCTAATCAGGATAACACCGATCCACTGCTTTAGGAAAAAGAAAAACAAGAGAATCCTTGCCAGATCCCATGTCTCTGTAATTTCAGCTCATGATATTCTTGGGTCATTCCATACTGAAGGACTAGGAAAATTTGGTCCATAATCTCGATCCTGTCACGACGACTGTGCGTTTGGATGGCAGTGATGGTACCAAACATGAAAAATAGTGTGATCTTGAGCCAAAGCTGTAGATCAATAATTGAACTTAAAAATAGACTTATCCAAATGACACAGGATCATAGAGGAATTGGATTTGATTGGAGGGAGCCAATGAAACAAAAGTGGACACTGATGAGCTTCTCTATAGCTTATGAAGAAGCCACGAGATGATGATTTTCTTATAGCAGCTTCAACCTTTAGCTTTAAACAATAAGACTTGCAGGCTTTTAGAAGCCATTGGATGCCTTAAATAGAGGTTTTCTTTTGTCTGTGTGTGTGTATGTTTGGCTAGGGGTTAAGCAAGTATTTGGGTAGTGTGGGATATAGAACTGTGCCTCTTGAATGTTTATTTAATCTTTGTATTTCTATCTCTTTTAGTACTTAGACTAATAAAATATCCTTTTTGATGTCCTTTCAAATTCTGGCACGTACAATATTTTGCTCTAGCCTATGGCCTATGATGCAAAATAAATGTTTTATCCCCATTGACCATTTGATCCGAAGTTAAACTATGAGATTTCGAATCGGTTGGAGAGGGGAACGAAACATTCCTTATAAGGGTGTGGAAACCTCTTCCTACCGTGAGGCTAACGGCAATACGTTACGGACCAAAGCGGACAATATTTGTTAGCTGTGGGCTTGAGCTGTTGCAAAAGGTATTAGAGCCAGGCACCGGGGGGTGTGCCAACGAGGAATCTGTGCTCCCAAGGGAGGTGGATTGTGAGATCCCACATCGGTTGGAGAGAGGAACAAAGCATTTTCTTATAAGGATGTGGAAACCTCTCCCTAGTAGACGCGTTTTAAAACTGTGAGGCTAACGATGATACGTAATGGGCTAAATCGGACAATATCTACTAGCGGTGGGCTTGGGCTGTTATATAAACCGAGTTATTTACTGCGGGTTTGACATTGATTATGGAAAGGTTGACATACAAATCTATAACAGAGAAGTTCTACCGGCCAAATGAGCTTCTCTCTGCCGTTGAAATTGTAGACATTTAATCAGCTTATGAAATCCACTTTACAGGAAGTTGGTGTCGATGTTCTTCAACGTCTAAAATGTTCAACTGATTTGAAAGAGCTTCATTCAGCAGATGTCATCATAGAAGCTATCGTGGAATCAGAAGATGTTAAAAGAAAGCTATTTCTTGAATTGGATAAGATTGCAAAACCATCTGCAATTCTAGCTTCTAATACAAGTTCCATCCCCATCACTCGCTTAGCATCGTCGACCACACGTCCCGAGAAGGTTTTGTCCTCTCTTCCCACCCTTGCATGAATGCTGAACTTCTGTTTTTCTTTTAAAGTGCCATTTGTACGTAGTTTTAATAGCTAGCCATGTGATTCGGCGATAAAACGCGTTGTTATGTGATTTTAGCATGCATTATATGAAACAGAAACGAAGAACTAATTTACTAAACGTTTAACGCCATTGCAGGTTATTGGCATGCATTTCATGAATCCACCACCTATAATGAAGTTGGTTGAGATTGTTCGAGGTGCGGATACATCCGATGAAACGTTTCATGCAATAAAAACCTTAGCTGAGAGGTGATTCACTTCGTCGATTGCTCTTAAATTCGCCTCCGCCCCTCTGTCCCTCCTCTACCATCTGTTTTCTTTCTAGTAACATGGGACTACTGCACTTAGTACATGAGTTGGCTAAGCGTAGTCATAACTAACAACTCTCACTATATCGTTGCGTATGTGCCTCGAACGAACATGTGCCGAGAACAAATAATAGTTTTAACTTTCTTTCCTTTCAGGCTTGGCAAAACATTGATATGCTCTCAGGACTACTCCGGCTTCATTGTGAACAGAATCCTAATGCCAATGATTAACGAGGCGTTTTTCGCTCTCTACACGGGAGTGGCAACGAAGGAAGACATCGACACAGGAATGAAGCTAGGAACAAACCATCCCATGGGTCCCTTGGAGCTTGCAGACTTAATTGGTTTGGATGTTTGTTTATCAATCATGAAGGTACTTCACTCTGGACTTGGTGATGATAAATATGCTCCCTGCCCTCTTCTCGTGCAGTATGTCGACGCTGGTCGCCTCGGAAGAAAGCGAGGATTAGGCGTATACGGTTACCGTAAATTACCAAAACCAGAAAAATCTAAATCTCGACTTTGATTCATTCGAGTCTATAAGATAAATATGTGACATGGATGATCCTGCTCTCAATACTCTCTTATACTGTCTCAATAAACTGCTACTTCATTTACGTTTGAAATTTTGAAGTTGGCATTTATTTGGTACCAAACTCACAATACCAAGCCTAACACATTAAATTTTTAAATATCTTGGACATAGACGTGACGTAGATAAATGATTTGGATGTTTGTTTATCACGGTGGTACATAATTTTTGTTCGGACGGTGATACATAATTCTCACAATGATACATAATTTTGTTTATCACGGTGATACCAAATCCAAGTATGGTACGTTTACATAATTTTTTAAATATCTAGGACATAGTAGATAGATGATTTTTGTTATGTTCATTTATTAATATAAAAAAGTTTTTAAAATTATTTTAAAAGTTAAAATAGTATTATTGCTATTTTTAAAAGTTCATGGATATGTATGAAATGTAGCAGTAGTACGGTTTTATTTATTTTATTTATATATTGATTCTAAGAATATTTTGAAATTTTGTAAAAGTTTTAAGGGTATTTATGAAAATTTGGGTCATTTAAAACTAATAAAAAATAAAAATTTTAATTTACCTTTAGTCCCTCTATTTTCTATAAAATTGAAATTTAGTCCTTTCAAATTAATTTTTATTGGATTTGGTTATATAATAATAAAAACAATAGTTTCATAAATGGTAGTGATTTTTTTTTTTTTAAATTTTATTTTATAAATATATTTCTAGTTCTTGGAGAGTGTTTAATGACGCAGCTGGTTTTTGCAATTTGCAGTTGGATCAAATTTTAACACCCAATCTCACCCTATTTGCTCATGCATGTTCATGCTTGATTACAACGACGGTGGCGCCTAGTCTCTTCCGCTTTGGATTCTTTCGTTACCCATACTGAGTTGGATTCGAAGCTGTATGGATCCTCGTGCATTTGGGTTTCGATTCGGAGTTTGAAGCTATTTTAAACAATGGGTTCATTGAAATTCATCAAGATATTGATGGAGGGTGAAGGGTTCAAGAACAGAGAAGCTTTAGATGCTGACAATGGCGAAGAATCGGAGACACCCACATGGAGCCAATATTCAAGAGATGACTGAGCCAAGGATAGCTTAAAATAATAGCAATAAGTTTCCCACGCACCTGCAATCGCAAGCTGTTTTAACCTTTTCCTGCTCTGTGTTTGAATCAAAATTGATCTCTGAGTCTTTGACCCTTTGTCTCTGTAGGAACAGGGGCGCTACCGAGCTCCAAAATGGAGGCTCAAAACGCGCCATTGCTGCAGCACCTTCGTCATGCCGGCGAAGACGAGGCTAAGGGGAGAGTCCGGTGGTGGAACAGAGTCATTGACGTTGACGAGGCCAAGACCCAGTTCTTGTTTTCGCTTCCCATGATTGTTACTAATGCTTCCTATTACTTAATACCTTTAATTTCCGCCATGTTCGCCGGTCATCTTGGTGACCTCGAGCTCGCCGGTGCAACTCTTGGCAACTCCTGGGCCACCGTCTCTGGATTTGCTTTCATGGTAACTTCTTAGACCTTTTGTTGTCGATTTTTGATGTTCATGAGACCAATGTGTTCAAAACAGCTTGGAAGTAGATGGGTTTTTTTTTTTTTGAAGATTGGAGACTGCTTTTGGAGGGTTTTTTAGTTAATGTTCTATCAGTTCTTGCACAATTTATAGTTCATCTTTGATATTGTGATTTGTTCTGATTTTGGTATTGGAATGATACCAAAAGTCCAAAGCAAAGTCATGAGAGCTTATTTTTAAAGTGAACAATATCATACCATTGTAGAGAATCGTTATTCCTAACATGGTATCAGAGCCATCTTCACAACTTAGCCATATCAATAGAATCCTCAAATGTCGAACAAAGAAGTTGTGAGCCTCGAAGGTGCAGTCAAAAGTGACTCAAGTGTTGAACAAAGGGTGTACTTTGTTCGAGAACGCCAAAAAAGGAGTCGAGCCTCGATTAAGAGGAGACTGTTCGAGGGCTCCACAGGCCTCAGGGAAGGCTCTATAGTGTACTTTGTTCAGGGGGGATTGTTGGGAGGGAGTCCTATAAGTAAGGAATACATCGCCATTGGTACGAGATCTTTTGGGGAAGCCCAAAGCAAAGCCACGAGAGTTTAATACTCAAAGTGGACAATATCATACCATCGTGGAGAGTCGTTATTCCTAACATAAGCAAAGTAGCGAACGAAGGATCAAGCTAAGGGCAGGGCTGTTGGTTGTCCACAGGCTTAGCTAAGCCTAAGCTTTCTTAGTCCCAAAAAGTCTGGCTAAACTCTTGATTTGAAGCTTCTCTCTATAAGATTACACTGATTCTTTTGCTTCTCTGAATTCTAAGCTATTTGATTCGATTCTCTTGAGCAGATTGGACTTAGTGGAGCACTAGAGACACTTTGTGGCCAAGCGTTTGGTGCCAAACAATATGGGAAGCTGGGCTTATATCTGCAAGCCTCTTGCATTGTGTCCTTGTTCTTCTTTGTTATCTTATCTGTCTTATGGTACTACACCGAGTCTCTCCTTATTTTACTCCATCAAGACCCTGCCATATCAAGACTTGCTGCTACCTATGTCAAGTTTCTAATTCCAGGCTTATTTGCTCATGGACTTCTGCAAAACCTTCTGAGATTTCTTCAAACTCAGTCTATTGTTGAGCCCTTGGTTGTCTTCTCAGCTGTGCCTATGTTCATCCACATTTGTATAGCATATGCTTTGGTGAATTGGACGTGTCTTGGAATCAGGGGACCTGCCTTGGCAGGTTCCATTTCCTTGTGGATATCTTGCCTGATGTTGGGGACATATATGTTTAAGACAAACAAGTTTGAGCAAACATGGGAAGGATTTTCGTCTGAATCTTTGAGCTACTTTCTCATGACGCTCGAACTAGCCATCCCGTCTGCAGCAATGGTTTGGTACGCACCCTTGACTCTCTATCGTTGTGAACTATAATCTGTTAGGAATCACGAAGCTATACTGATGTGATATTGTTCACTTTGAATATTAGCTCTCATGGCTTTAGTTTTGGTTTTTCCAAAAGGTCTCGTACCAATGGAGATGTATTTCTTGCTTATAAACCCATGATCATTCTCTTAATTAGCCAAGGTGAGACTCCCTCTTAACCATCCGCAACAATCCTCCCCTCGAACAAAATACACTATAGAGCCTCCCCCGAGGCCTATGGAGCCCTCGAATAGCCTCCTCTTAATCGAGGTTCAGCTCTTTCTCTGGAGTCCTCGAACAAACTACACCCTTTGTGTCACTTTTGACAGGCACTTTCGACACTCACAACTTATTTGTTTGACACTTGAGGATTCTATTGACATGACTAAGTTAAAGATATGGCTCTCATACCATATTAGGAATAACGAACCTCCACAATTGTATGATATAGCTCTCATGACTTTACTTTTGGTTTTCCCAAAAGGTCTTGTACCAATGAAATGTATTCCTTACTTATAAATCCATGATCTACACCATAGAGCCTCCACTGAGGCCTATGGAACCCTCAAACAGTCTCCCCTTAATTGAGGCTCGGCTCCTTCTTTGGGGCCCACGAACAAAGTACACCATTTATTCGACACTTGAGTCACTTTTGACTACACCTTCGAGGCTCACAACTTCTTTGTTCGACATTTGAGGATTCTATTGACATGGCTAAGTTAAGGGCATGACTCTAATACCATGTTAGGAATAACGACTCTCCACAGTAGTATGAAATTGTCAACTTTGAGCATTAGCTCTCATGACTTTACCTTTGGTTTTCCCAAAAGGCTTCATACTCGTAGAGATGTATTCCTTACTTATAAATCCATGATCACCTCCCAACAATCCTCGACATGATCCCATAGGTGATCTGTAAGGAGCTTCAAGTATTGGAATACCTTAATATCTTACCCTTTTGCTGCTTAAAATTCATCTAGTTTGGAGTACTGGGCCTTTGAAATTTTGGTGTTCTTAGCTGGGGTGATGCCAGACTCAGAAATAACTACCTCACTAATTGCAATGTGGTACTTATCTCTACTCTTACACTGTTTCTATGACATAAAAACTCCCTTTTACTCATTCGTATGAATCGATTCGATCTTCCAATACTACAGCGACAATACCGAATGTATCGCCTTCACTATCACGTACGGCCTAAGCGCTGCTACAAGGTATGCAACTAGAGATTAGCATTCATTTTGTTGTGTTCTGTTCTCTGCAAGACTGAAAATAAGCCAAGAGCAATACTCGTGTCAGCACAAGGGTGGCGAACGAGCTCGGAGCAGGCAATTCTAGCAAAGCTAAGAGAGCTATGTTCGTGTCTCTTGAGCTATCTCTCCTCCTCACGCTCGTGGTTCTTCTAGCGTTAGGATTTGGGCATAGTATCTGGTCTAGCTTCTTCAGTAATAGTCCTAAGATAGAGAAGGAATTTGCTTCAATGGTCCCTTTTCTTCTGGTGTCAATACTCTTGGATTCAGTACAAGGAGTGGTATCAGGTACAAATAAGGCCATTCCTCTCCATTTGCTTCCTAACTAAACTAATGCTTTCTTTCTGATATGCTCGATATGCTCGATTCCAATGCAGGCGCGGCAAGGGGCTGTGGCTGGCAGCATTTGGCTACTTACATAAGCCTCCCGACGTTCTACGTCGTCGGGCTCACGACGTCGGCCGTTCTTGGTTTTCATTCGAAGCTATACGCCAAGGTAAATGATTTGCTAGCTAGCACACAGAAGAGTAAGCATGTGATGTGGTTATGAAAGCTTTGATTGCTTTGTGCAGGGCTTATGGATTGGCTTAACTTGTGGCCTTGCCTGCCAAACTATTGCCCTTTTGCTGCTAACATTTAGAGGAAAGTGGGAAGGAATAGATGTAAAAGGAACCAAAACTCCTGTTCTTCGTCGATTCGAGTTCGAATAGCAACATCGTCTCGAGAATATCGTCCATACGCTTGAAACAAGAAGAAACTTATTTAAATGTCGGACAACTTTCTTGTAACATACTACAACCCCAGGTGGCGAAGAGCTAACATCGAGGTGCCAAACCTTCTCGTCGATGTGAGCTCTTGGGGAAGATCAGCCTATTATCCTTAGAGTAACTTTTATCCATTGAGCAACAACCCTTCCACTCGGCACCGTCAAATCACTAAGGTCGATTACAACACATTTTTGTAGTATAAATAAATTCGATTGGTAATAAATTTATCGATTTAAATATACATAAAAAAATAATTAAATTTTAGCAATATTATTGTGGGTCCCACCTTAACGCCCACCAAATTTTAAGAAGAGGTATGATGGGGTTTACTTTCTATAAAAGATTTAAATTTAAATTAAAAACTCTATAATTATTTAAAGTTATTATGAGGTGGAAAATAATTAACTTAAAAATAAATTATTGAATTTTTTTATATTTTCATTTTTTAAAAAGTTATAAATTTTAAATAAAATATTAACGTTATCCTTTTTTAAATTTTAATAATATTTTTTAAGATAATATATATATATATATATATATATATATATATATATATATTTTAGTATTTTTGTTTTTAAATTAATAAATATTATTTAAAACGTTTTAAATTAGATTTTATAATCATTCCCTCTCTAAATTTTGCTTAATTTACACTAATTTTTTTTAATTAAATAAGGGAATTAATAATATAATTTATGATTCCAATTATAACAATCTATTCTGGAATTAATAAAAACAACAAATTACAAAATAGAGAAAAAAATCAAGATATTTAGAATATAATAATTATATTTTTTTTTATTTTAAAAATTAAACGTCAATTTTTAAAATTTAACGAGAAATTCAAATATTTTATTTTGATTATGGAAAATAAAAACCAAAATCTCATAATATTAAGATTATTTGTGTTATGGGTATTTTTAAAATATAGCAATTTTTTTAAAAAAATTAAAGTTATTAATAAAAATTTTGAAATATTTTTTAAACACTTTTAAAATTTAATTTTTTTTTATAAATAAAATACTAAAAAAATAAAAATTAAATTATTTTTAAATATTTTTTCTAAAGCTTTTAGAAATAAAAAAAATATATTTTTTTTAGACAAAATACAAAATTCATACTTAATTTATTCCATATTTAAAAAATTGTTAAATTACCATTTTAGCCCTCTACTTTATATTTTTAATTCAACAAGTTTCCAAACTTTAGATTTTGTAATTATTATATAATTGGAACTTTTAATTTTAATCAGAATTATTAGATGGACAATTAAAATTTAATTATTTTTGAAATTAGTGGAGTAAATAAAATAATTAAATATTAATTAATTATTGAATTATAAAATAAAAGAAATGTTAAAAATGGTAATTTGAGCTTTATTGGAGATTTTTTGAAGCTTCGTCCAGAGAGGACTCGCCCACGTAATCTATAAAAGCAGGGTTTGGTGTGAAATGGAGAAGCGGGAAGAAGATGGAAGATCGAAGAGAGCCATTGTTGGAGCTTGGTTTCGAAGCAAAACAATGGAGATGGTGGAAGAGAGGGTTGGATATGGAGGAAGCAAAGCTTCAACTTCTATTTTCACTTCCGTTGATTCTTACAAATGTTTTCTATTACATGATATCTCTCGTCTCTGTTATGTTTGCTGGTCACTTTGGTGAGCTCGAGCTTGCTGCTGCTACTCTTGCTAGTACTCTGGCTAGCGTCACTGGCTTCGCTTTCATGGTACCTCTCTCTCTCTCTGTCTCTCTGATTTCATGATTTGGTGAAATGGATCTTTTAGCTCTTTTATTTATGCTGATAAGAGATGAAAAATTGGAAGAAATTGGAAGAAATTGAGTTTACAGCGGCTAGAAACTCACTTTTATTCTTCTTCTTGAATCATTGGAATTCAGTGCTTTTTTTCGATCAAAATCCGAATGAAAATGGTTGTTTTGTGTCAGAAAATGGAAGGAAATTGTCTATTTCTGCTTCGTCAATGGATTAACATATGATTGTGCAAGAATTCTTGTCAATAGAAAGTATTGGATGACTGAAAAGATTGTTGAAAGTAGGGAAAGATTTACATGTTTAATAGTTGAACTTTGATGGCTAAATGATGATTAGTGGTTAGCTGATTTGATTTGAGAGATAAGTTTAGAAACTGGATGTGATCAATTGAGCCCTTAAGGTATGTTGAATATGTTAGTCTATTTTGTCCAGTTTTTCATTTTCTTTTGCCATTTATGTCGATCGCTTCAACCAAATTGATATGGTCGAAACGTTTTAAAGTGTAAGGACCAAATAGACACAACCTCGAAAGTTGAAGGATCGAGTTTGCTATCTAAAGCATACGAGGCCGATGTATTAGAAGATCCCTCTGCTTGGTGGTATGATCTGTTGTGATAATCTCTAATATTTCCAATATTTCAGCACATAGCATATAAGAAATGGAGTATCCAACTATTATGAGGCACATAAGGCAGCAGATCACAAGGTGAGGATGTCAAAATCTGTTGCCCATTTTCTTGTAATTAGGATAAGATTATCCTAGTCCGAATCTCATTAGCATCACTAAAACTCAACTTTGCGCTTTTAAAATGTGTTCTAAATTCCAGGGAGAGTTTAAGTATGATGATAACTCAGCTTGATCTGTTTTCGTTTTAGTATTGTACCTGTTTTTGCTGTAACTTTCTTCTTGTTCTCTAGACGGGACTGAGCGGCGCACTCGAAACGCTTTGTGGGCAAGCATTTGGCAGGAAGCTTTATGGGAAGATGGGGTTGTATCTTCAAGGCTCTTGTATCTTATCATTCTTTTGTTCCATCATTGTTTCAGTGTTGTGGATTTACACCGAACGTATTCTAGTCTTGCTCCATCAAGAACCCGAGATTTCGAGGATATCTGCAACGTATATGAAGTTTCTCATCCCAGGATTATTTGCTTATGGCTTACTGCAGAACATCCTGAGGTTTCTTCAGACACAATCTGTTGTCATGCCTTTGATTTTCTTCTCTGCAGTGCCAATGCTCATCCACGTAGCGATTGCATACAGTCTGGTTCACTGGACACGTCTCGGTTTCAACGGAGCTCCATTGGCCACATCGATCTCATTATGGATGTCATGCCTGATCTTAGCTATATATGTACTTAAAGCAAAGAAGTTCGAGAAATCTTGGCAGGGCTTTTCATCAGAAGCTTTTACCTATAGTCTTTCAAGCTTAAAACTAGCTCTTCCATCTGCAGCAATGGTGTGGTAAGCATCCTCTTTCCCTCTTGAATGTAACTTACAATGATATCGTTTATAACTCATGAACCTTTCATGCTTTCTATCGTTCTAATCCATTGAAGTTTGGAGTATTGGGCGGTCGAGATTATGGTCTTTTTAGCCGGGTTGATGCCGAACCCGGAAACAAGTACTTCACTGATAGCAATGTGGTTAGTAAATCTATTTTTCCATGTTCTTCTGATATGAATGTAATCCTTCCATTGTTCTTACTTGGTTTTCGTACCTGATTTTTTTAGTGACAACACGGAAACCATTGCCTACATGATCACTTGTGGTCTCAGTGCTGCAGCAAGGTTCGTTATTACATAGTTTGAATAATTGCGTCTCAGTAGTTTAAACTTTGGACTTTCTCTTTCGAGTTTCCCCTTAAAGTTTTTAAAACGCGTCTGCTAGGGAGAGATTTCGTCACCTTTTATAAAGAATGTTTCGTTTTCCTTCCAACCGATGTGAGATCACACAATAATATAGTCCCGTTATCGTAATCTATCAGCTTAAACTTTCGTGTTCAAACTCCTATAAAACACCTGGGGGGTTCCGGTCCCTTTGTTTTGAAAGTTCTCCTTCTCAAACAAATGGCATTTTGTAGCAGCACAAGGGTCTCAAATGAGCTGGGAGCAGGCAATCTTGACAGAGCCAGAACTGCCATGTTTGTAACTCTCAAGCTTGCTGTCCTCGTCCCTCTGCTAGTTGTTTTGGCACTTGCCTTTGGCCAAAGCACCTGGGCTAGCTTCTTCAGCAACAGCGTTACAATAACGGACAGTTTCTCTTCCATGGTACCGTTGCTCGCTATCTCGATAACGCTGGACTCGGTGCAAGGCGCCATATCAGGTTCAGTACTAAAAAGCTTCATTCCCATTCAACATTGCTTTGTTTCTCACAAGTCTAATTGAACTGCAGGGGTGGCTAGAGGTTATGGTTGGCAGCACTTGGCTGTATACATAAACTTGTCCACGTTCTACTTTGTCGGTGTATCGATATCGATCCTTCTCGGGTTTAAGCTTAGATTATATGCTAAGGTGACGAACTTTACACACGATGTTCAGAACTACGTAGTCAAAGACATTGGTGTGATTCTTTGTTCTTCACTTTCTTGTTGATTTGATACGATGCAGGGTTTATGGATCGGATACATTTGCGGTCTCTCGTCACAAACTGCTTGTCTTCTTTTGGTCGCTTTGTATGCAAAATCGATTGAAATAGATCGTTCCGATAATGAAGTAAAAAATATGGCTCTTTTAGTTTAGTTCATATAGTTCGTTTTCTAAGTACTTAAATATACTCTTAATTTTGTTCTAATTTATTTTCACTGCAATGGAATAAAAAGAAAATATTAATTAATTAATTTGAAAGTGATGAATTCATAATATTATACATAAACAAAGACACATGGTCTCTATACAGTTAAAGGGTGTTTTGGTCTTTTCACATTCAATTTTCATTTATTTTAGTATATTTTAAAATGTTTTACAATTTATTATTATTTTTATCTTATCATCATTTACTTCAATGTATAATTAATAATTCAATTTTTGAATAATTTTATTAAAATAATTTATTTGAAGATAAAATTATTAATATTAATAGTTAATAAACTCAAAAATAAAAAATATTATAAAATTTGGATAAATTTTCATTTAACTGTCAATCAAATTATAAGGATTAAATGGTAAAAAGTAAAAAATATGGGGACTAAAATGTAAAAAGCGAAAGTTTTCAGTAAGAGGAAGAAAGGACAGGCCAGCGAAGGTATATCCGTTCTCTATCCTTCTTCTCTGATCTCTGTTGAATCATTCAAATGGCGATGGCTTCACCTCTGGCCGTCAATGGAGTCAAGTTGGCTACGGCTTCACCTCTGGCCGTCAATGGAGTCAAGTTGGCTACGGCTTCACCTCTGGCCGTCAATGGAGTCAAGTTGGCTACGGCTTCTCTAGCTTATGTGGACACCAAGGCTGCAAACCATACGAAGGCTCTGATGGCGGAGCTTTCCCGCCAATTCTACGGCCTCCGATTGGTTTCCGGCCCCGCCGGTTGCATTTCCATCAAGGTTCACGACCACTCCATTCCCAAGGGACAACACACAGTCGCTTTGTCGCATTCCGGTTGGAATTTCTCCATCTTTCTCTTTTTAATTCTTTTTGGCTGTTTGTAACTGGCGTATGAATATGGCTAGGCGGCGTTGTAATTCAAACTAGTTCTTGTTGGGAGGATATCCAATTTCCCCTTCTCTTTGCAGAAGAAGATGATCTTAATGGTTCACGCCATCAAGAACTAGCCTAAGATCACCTGTTTTTCCAAACATTCTTTATTTTTTGTTTGGCAAGAGGATCTTTTAAACAATTCAACTCCCTGCATAAGAGTATAAATGGCTTGGAGTTCACGGATTTAGATGAATTTTCTTTTGCTTTTGTTTGATTATACACAGGTGTTAAGAAGGAGCGAATGGTAGCGGAGGACACCTGCATGTTATCTTATGGTGGGTCAATCTTATATTCACCACCTCCAAAGCCATTTTCTCACAAGCTCCCGTACTGTTTGGATGGTGGACCTCTTTTTATGAAGGTACAGTTCCCTGTATAAGAGTATAATCAACTTGTGATGAATGGAAAATACTTAGTTATGCTATAAATGAGCTAATGTTCATGTAAGCAATGTCTCCTATACCTCGAGACATTAACTTCACTGATCTTTGCATGATCGACCAACCTTTTTCGTTCTTATTTGATTGCCAAATCCATCCACCACAACCAAATTTGTGTTTCTTATTAAACACGGCAACAATAACTATTGCTGTGGCATTACTTTAAGTTAGGAGCAGGTTTTGTTTTGTTATTTTGCGTCGTAAATCTCAAAATTATTCAGCATTGTATGTGCTTTTTCTTATCGTCCCGTTTTATTCGATAGAAACCTTCGAACGAAAAGTTCCTTTGAGCTTTGAAGATGATGAAACCTCTGATTTTATACAATTTTAAGAAATTGATTTCGAGTCTGTCTTGCTTTCTTTCGGTCTCAGTAATCAATAACTTAATTTTACAGGCTGATTGTTATCACTATCTCTTTGATGCTGCTATTAAGCTTCGTCAACTAGGCATTGATTAGTCTTCTCCAACTCAGGATCCTTTTGGGAGCATCAAAGGAATGTCAAGCAAAATTTCTGTGAAGGCTGGGGCCCAAGGTTTAGATAATGAAAACAAACCATTGCCAGTGAGTTGAAGTGCATTTTGTTTAATTGGGAAGCTTAAAATTTTAGCCTTTGATTTTTCATTCTTTTCTTTACCTTTGAGGTATATCATTTTTGTATCTGGGTTAGGAATCTTCTTTTCAATTGTGGTTCATTTCTCCTTTATATTTTGGATGCAGCGTTGCATAGTTCTTGATATCGAAGGGACTACTACACCAATATCTTTCGTTACTGACGTTCTCTTTCCATATGCTCGTGATAATGTTGGAAAGCATTTGATTTTAACGTATGAAACTGCAGAAACTCAAGATGACATTAAGTTATTGCGTTCACAAGTAAGATATTTTGGTTCAACAGTATTTTGATTATGTTGCAGTCTGTAGAATGTCTACGATCTATTTACGGTATTTACTTGGGCATTGTTAGTTAAACAGGAATAGCCTGTGCGTTCATGAGTTAATATGTGATACAGAAATTTCCTCCTAAATTCAATTTGTGTGAGATCTCACATCGGTTGGGGAGGAGAACGAAACACCCTTTACAAGGGCGTGAAAATTTCTCCTAGCAGACGTATTTTAAAAACCTTGAGGGGAAGCCCAAAAGGAAAAGTCCAAAAAGGACAATATTTGCTAGCGGTGGGCTTGGGTTGTTAGAAATAGAATCAGAGCCAGACACCAGGCGATGTGCCAGCGAGGAGGCTGAGCCCCGAAGGGGGGTGGACATGAGGTGATGTGCCAGCAAGGACGTTGGGCCTCGAAGGGGTAGATTTAGTGGGGGTCCCACATCGATTGGAGAATGGTATGAGTGCCAGTGAGGACGCTGGGCCCTGAAGGGAGGTGGATTGTGAGATCCCACATCGGTTAGGGAGGAGAACGAAACACACTTTATAAGGGTGTGGAAACCTCTCCTTAGCAGACACATTTTAAAAACCTTGAGGGGAAATCCAAAAGGGAAAGCCCAAAGAGGATAATATCTGTTAGCGGTGGGCTTGGGCTTGGGCAGTTAGCAGTTAGAATTTGGTACTTGAGAGGCTATTTGGGATTTGTTTTCAGAATCTTCTGTTCCTCAATACAAAGATTCAGCGAAAATATGTTTGGATAACCAAATTCCAAAAGTTCTAAATTTTGCAGATGAATCATTACGTCGTTGATGTGAGTGTTTATCAATAAAAATGTGTTTCAGGTTGAAGAAGATTTGGAAAAGGGTGTTGCTGGAGCTGTGCCCATACCTCCTGATAATGCTGGGAAAGAGGAAGTCATTGCAGCATTGGTTGCTAATGTTGAAGCAATGATAAAAGCTGACCGCAAGATAACTGCCTTGAAACAATTGCAAGTATGCAAGTAAAATGATTCTCAATTTATCTTACTGCAATTCATTTGGCAGATTTTCTGAGTGAGCTGACTTCTAGCTTTGCAGGGTCACATATGGAGAACAGGATTTGCAGGGAATGAATTGGAGGGAATAGTTTTTGATGATGTGCCAGAAGCTCTTGAGAGATGGCATGCTTTGGGCATTAAGGTTGTTCCCTTCCCCCTCTTGATTCTTGCTAAAATCAGTACAAGTTTCTATTTGAGATTAACTGGGAAAAGGTCTTCTCAATGTTCTAACTCCCGCGCTGGACCGGATGTAGACCAAACTATCTCGGGATGTTCAAAATCCAACTCACCTCTTGATTTAATGGAAGAATGATCACGTACGGTTCCCTGAGAAGGGATTGACTACCTACTGGAGCTTCGACCGACTATCATCGGTCAATTCGGCTTTGGGGCCCCGACCTTTTTCTAACCCAAGTGATGAAGAAATGATGTGATTACTACTAAAATA
Source organism: Cucurbita moschata (assembly GCF_002738365.1). Lineage (NCBI taxonomy): Eukaryota > Viridiplantae > Streptophyta > Magnoliopsida > Cucurbitales > Cucurbitaceae > Cucurbita > Cucurbita moschata. The sequence continues at coordinate 2,055,475 of NW_019268550.1, read as the reverse complement.
AAAACGATATTTATCGATCTCTCTTAATTCAACAATCCAAGATGTGTTCAAAGTGTTCCTCACAACCTATTTAGGAAAGTGTAACGGTCCAAGCCCACCAATAGCAGATATTGTCCTGCTTTCCCTTTCAAGCTTTCCCTCAAGATTTTTAATACGCGTCTGCTAGGAAGAGATTTCCACACTCTTACAAATAATGCTTTATTCTCCTCTCCAACCGATGTGACATTTGACAGAAAGACTAAACTCAGTTATTAGATGAGACGGATGATTTCATATTTGGGTTAGTAGTGACAGACCAGTCTAATAATAGATGTCTTGTGATTGATTTCCCTTCCTGGTGATAATTGACCAAAAGTTCTCCGAGTCTCCGACAGACATTACGAACCAGTAATAACTTGTATCATTTCTGGCATGAACAGGTCTACATATACTCGAGCGGAAGCAGGTTGGCACAAAGGCTTATATTCGGAAAGACTAATTATGGTGATCTAAGAAAATACTTATCAGGATTCTTTGACACTGCTGTGGGGTAACCGATTGCTGTTCTTTTCATGTTATAATCATACTCGATATCACGACCATGATTGTGGAACTGCTCTTGTATCTCAGGAACAAAAGAGAAATAAGGAGTTATGTTGAGATTTCAGAGTCTCTTGGAGTTGATACACCATCAGAGATCCTGTTCATCACAGATGTCTATCAGGAAGCTGTAGCAGCAAAAGCAGCAGGTAATGAGTCTCCCTACTTTTAGCTATTCTTTGCTGTTAGTTTATGGACGAAAAATTAGTAGAACCCGTTCGTGCTATATCGGAACTGCATTTGGCCGAAACAAAGTTCTTGTGATAAACTATCATATGGAGCTTCAAAAGAATTGCAGATTTACTTGTTTCATAATTATTCAAATGCAATCCACGACGTTTCAGGGCTGCAGGTGGCCATCTCAATCCGACCAGGAAATGGTCCACTGCCTGATGATCATGGGTTCCAGACTGCCACTTCCTTCTCAGACATCACAGCTTGAGAGACTGTTCCAAGTAAGTTTAGCCTATTTTCTCCCATCTCTGCTAGTGATTGCTTGAAGTTTAAACTGAAGATATATATATATATATAGCTGTTCTTAATCTTGTCCTGGTCAAGCCTATGTAATAAAACTGAGTTCCAAATGCCAGTTTTTTGCTTCTGAAGTATTGTGGTTACTCTGCCCGTTTTAGCATGATTCGTCTCATCTTTCTTGGAATCTAAGAACTAGTTAGATTATGTTTAAATTATCGATTAGATCTAAGTAATCGGGCAGACCTGATAATCCATAGAAGGCTCCACGGGAAGCTGTTGCTGCGATTATATTAGTCGTGGGATTGGCCCCGCCTAAGGCTGAGGAGCTAAGAAAAATTTGAGCCTTTAGATTTATCTTTACCAATCTAGCTCACGTGTGATCTGAAAATTATGATCTTATGAATGTTTTGAGTGATCGAGTGATTGAGAGTCTTTTTCTTATCCCTACGATCATTGTTGTGATAATATCTCGTCTCTCCAATCAGGGTCGACTACTAGTGTGATGTCCCACGTTGGTTGGGGAGGAGAACAAATCACCATTTATAAGGGTGTGGAAACCTTCTCCGCGTTTTAAAGCTTTGAGGGGAAGCCCGAAAGGGAAAGTCTAAAGAGGACAATATCGGCTAGTGGTGGGCCTGAGTCGTTACAACTAGCTAGCTACATAACAAATCGACACTTAGATACTAATACACATCAACAAGTACGTGTGCCCTAAGGGGAAGCCCGAAAGGGAAAGTCCAAAAAGGACAATATTTGCTAGGTCGTTACAACTAACTAGCTAGCTACATAACGCTTAGACACTAACACACATCAACAAGTACGTGTTACAAGATGGAATCGAGATTGATGATTGAATAAACAAATAATTAATGAACTAAATCTAAATTTAAATTGCGGATAAAAAAAATAAATAAAAATAAAAATTGGACTTCTTCCGGCAGATGAGCATTAAAAGACGGCAACTCAAAAACTCCGTGGGGCCCAACAGTTTCCAACAGTCACGTGCGTTCCACGTCATGAAATTTGAGCTCTCAGATTAAGATCCAACGGCCAACAACTGCTTTACAGGTAGGGTGTAACGATTGCGTGAGTGGTCGCGTCAGCATCTGATAAAATCTCTCAGATCCTCCAACCGCCCAATCAATATGTCATCAATGACATGATATTTTAGCTACTTAAAAATTTCAATTTAAATTCTATTTTGTTGACTTTTTAAATATTTATTTTATTATCCAAATTTTTATAATTATATTTATTTTTAATTATTTAATAAAATAATGATGGAATTTTGAGCATGTATATTAACATAGCCATTGAATTATATGAATATTATAATTAATTATGGCGAATACCTATTGAAATTATTAATTTAATAAGTTAGTTCATATTTGACGTTTTATTCCTTAAAATTTAAAAGTAGGTCAAAATTCATAATCAATGGACGTAATTAAATTAAATTTAAATTTTATTTTTGTTTTGGAATTTAATTAAGAATAAATTAAAAATGTTCTAGATTCAATTATTACAATAAAAACATTTATTGAATAATTTAAAATTTTAAACAAGAGTTTGTCTTTTTCAAGTAAAATAATTATGTGCCTTTTGGATCTTGTACATTATTGAATGTTATTGGTTTAATTATATCATTAACAATTAATTAATTAAACCAAGATTACAATAAACAACAAAAACAAATCTGCAGATAATTCATCATTAATAACAGAGATTAATTCTATCGATCATGAAAATCTAAACTGAACTTTGAAATGAACAGATAGAACACCAAATTCCGCCATTGTTGAAAGTTGAAATGCACAGAAGCTTATAAGATAAGCTGAAATTCACATCAATTGGGAGGAAATTGTGGGGGAAAATATGGAAAGTTAGGCAAAAACAATGGAAAATCACAAACTTAGGTGCAATAAATCCGAACCCCAAAGAACATAAAAGGCTGTTTTCCTCTCTTTTTGCCTTTTTTTTCTCTCCCAAATCTCTCTGTGATGCAAACACTTGTCCTTCTCCTTCCCCTTTTGCCCAAAAAAGCTATTCCCTCGTTTCAATTTCGATCTCTCTAAATCCGTTCATTGTTCTTTATAATTCCCTCCTTGTTTCTTACACCAACGCCATTGTTCTGCTCCAATCACAGAGAACGGCAGGTTTCTCTCTCTCTCTCTCTCTCTCTCTCTCTCTCTAGTTCTTCGTGTTCTTGTTGCGTTTCTCCCTGTTTCTTCCTTGTCTTTTACGTATTCTCTTGCCCCCATGGACGATTCTTGCTTCTTTACATTGTTTTTGTCTTCTGGGTATTCCTGTTTCATCTTCCCAATAGATTTTCCCCTGGTGGGTATTGGGGAAATCGTTTGTTTCTTCAATCCCTTCTTCATATTGATTTGATTCTTTGATGGGTTTCTTTGGATTCTTGTGATTTTGTTTCTGTTCAATGATTTAAGGATCTGTTCATCTGGGTTGCTCTTGTTCTGGATGATTTTTATGGCATTTCGTTCTTTTAGACTGTTTCTTCATGGATTCTCTGTAATGAACAAGTTATTTTCAATCTTCATCGCCCATTTCTTGTCTGATTTGGAATGTACAGGTTAGGGTTTCTTAAGCTGTTCTTATCTAGTTTTGGTTTAGAATTCTGGGTTGTGTTCTTATTTTCCTTTAAGAACTTACTGATTTGAGGCCTTTCTATATTTGTTATATTCATCAACGTTGTGTGTAAGTATGAACTATTGATTTGTTGCATTTGTTTTGTTTCTCAAGGGTCTTGGTCCAAACTTCAACAGCTTGGGGTTGTCATTTGGTGCCTTGATCTTATCAAAAGACTAGCAAATAAGCTAGACCCTGCCGTCAAGAATGATATATAGAAACTAGAGTTGATATCAATCCATGATAAGATCTTGTGATGGGGTCTATGAACATGGAGAGGAAATGGATGTTTCCTCTCGTGTTAAGCTCTCTCATGTTCATATTTCTTCTTGTCACCTTATTCAACCTTGGTCTTGTCTCCTCACTTTACACAATCAATTCATTTTTCGCAATCTTTCCCGCTCAAATGATGACTATAAACAACACGGGTGCCGTTTTTGCTGAATCAAAGATCGTCCGACCTTCACCTCTTAACGAACCAACGATCCCTCGTTTTGCTTATTTGATTTCTGGATCAAAGGGTGACTTGGAAAAGCTATGGAGACTCCTTAAAGCATTGTATCACCCTTTGAATCAATATGTTGTCCACTTAGACCTCGAGTCACCGGCAGAGGAACGCTTGGAATTGGCCTCCCGGGTCAGAAACGAGTCGCTTTTTGTTGAAGTTCAGAATGTTTTCATGATCAGCAAGGCTAATATGGTTACTTATAGAGGACCCACCATGGTGGCTAATACTCTTCATGCTTGTGCCATCCTTCTTAAGAGGAGTAGGGACTGGGATTGGTTCATCAACCTCAGTGCTTCTGATTATCCTCTTGTGACTCAAGATGGTTTGTTCATATCATTTAGCTTATGAACTTGGAATGAACTTATTTGATTTAATGAAATTTCATTGGTTTTGCATTGCAGATCTTCTCTATACGTTCAAAAATTTGGATCGAAACTTGAATTTTCTTGAGCATACAAGCCAGTTGGGGTGGAAAGAGTTAGTATAGTGTTCTTTCATCTCTTTCATGTTGGCCCATATTGTATAACTTGTTCTTATACTTGCTCACTTGATTGTATTTACAGGGAAAAACGAGCAATGCCGTTGATCGTAGATCCCGGTCTGTATTCGAAGACCAAATCGGATATTTTCGACGTCAATCCATCTCGAACTTTGCCTAATGCGTTTAAATTGTTTACTGGTTCGTGTTCCTCTATAAACCTTTGTTCATTTTGCCTTCATCTTCCTAGTATTTGGAAGTACATTGGGGTCATTGATTTGCATAGGAGTTTTGTGTGATCCCATGTCGTTTTGAGAGGGGAACGAAGCATTTCTTGTAAGGGTGTGGAAATCTCTCTCTAGTATACACGTTTTAAAACTGTGAGGTTGAGGTGATATGGAACGGGCGAAAGTGGACAATATATGCTAGTGATGGGTTTGGGCTGTTACAAATGGTATTAAAGTCAGATATTGGGTGGTGTGCTAGCGTGAATGCTGGGCCCCCAGGGGGGTGGATTGTGTGATCTCACGTTGGTTTGAGAGGGGAACGATGCATTTCTTGTAAGGGTGTGGAAATCTCTCCCTAATATACGCGTTTTAAAACTGTGAGGCTGATGGTGATATGGAACGGGCGAAAGTGGACAATATATGCTAGTGGTAGGTTTGGGTTGTTACAAATGGTATTAGAGTCAGATATTGGGTAATGTGCTAGTGAGGATGCTGGGCCTCTAGGGGTGGATTGTGTGATCTCACGTTGGTTTGAGAGGGGAATGAAGCATTCCTTGTAAGGGTGTGGAAATCTCTCCTCAGTAGACGCGTTTTAAAATCACGAGGTTGACAGCGATACGTAACGAGTCAAGCGGACAATATCTGCTAGTGGTGGGCTTGAGTTTTTGCAAATGGTATGAGAGCCAGACATCGGGCGGCGTGCTAGCAAGGACGTTGGGCCCCCAAGGAGGTGGATTGTGTGATCCCACGTCAGTTTGAGAGGGAAACGAAGCATTCCTTATAAGGGTGTGGAAACCTCTCTCTAGTAGATGGCGTTTTAAAACCGTGAGGCTAAAGGCGATACGTAACAGGCCAAAGTGGACAATATCTACTAGCAGTAGGCTTGAACTGTTATAAGTTCGAACTAGTCTTTACTTAGTAGTAGGACTCTTTCTTTCCTCATCCAGTAGTCGAGTAGATTTAGTTTCGAGGGGTTATAACATGCCCCAAATGTTAAAATTTACTTGTAAGGAAGATGCTTTGTATGGATCAGTATTGCCGGCCACTCAACGACCTGCGTCGTTGAATCTTTCGAGCGATCAAATAACACGACTCTCTTCTGCAGGTTCGGCATGGATGGTTCTATCTCGTGCGTTCGTGGAATACATCATTTGGGGTTGGGATAATCTTCCAAGGACTCTTCTCATGTACTACAGTAATTTTGTGTCCTCTCCTGAAGGTTATTTTCACACTGTCATATGCAATGTGCCCGAGTTCGCTACTACAGCGGTGAACCACGACTTACACTACATCTCTTGGGACAACCCCCCGAAACAGCATCCGCACACGCTAACTCTTAACGACACAGAGAAAATATTCACAAGCAATGCTGCCTTTGCTCGTAAGTTCAAACAAGATGATCCCGTGCTAGATCGCATCGACGAGGATTTGCTTGGTCGAAAGAAAGGAGACTTCACTCCTGGTGGTTGGTGTGCAGGCCACCCTAAGTGTTCGACAGTCGGTAACCCGAATAAACTCAAACCAGGCCAAGGAGCTCAACGGCTTCATCATCTCATAGCTAGACTGGTTTTGGCCAGTAGGTCTGGGGAAAACCAGTGTAAATGAATTTTGTACAAGTAAAACTCGAGAAGGCAGAAGCAGAGAAGGGGAGACAGCTATATCCCGGGTTCGTTCGAGCATCAACTCGAAGAACGGTGCATTGCTGAAGTACAGGGAGCAGAATTATACAGACCATGGCTACAGCAAACATTATAAACTAAAGGTTAGCACCAATAGTAGCATTAAATGCATTTTTCCACAGGTTGGGATCATTAGAGCTTGAGCTCTACTGTTTATGTAAAAACTTTATCCCATACCCTTTCTATACATGGCTTCATTTTTTTCCCCTTTATAGTATATGCTTTCTTATTTAGATATTGCAAGTCAGTTGATTGTCCAAACTGCCCTTGTATTTTGAATGGGAAACGAATCGAATAAATGAAACCTCGGACACTTTATGGTCATTTTGCTAGTTCTTGCCCTTTTGTGTCACGAGTGTCACACGTTCCCTGTCTTTTGTGACGGTGACCAAAATCTAAACCAAATCCAAAGGGTTAAAATGTTAAATTTAAAAACTCGAGGATCAAAATGCAACTAAACTCAAACTTCAGCCTGTCGTACATATCAATATCTTCAAAATTGGGATGTTGTCGATATTTTCGCCCTTGAAATCGTCAAGTAATGGATAATAAGAAGAAAATGTGGTAGTAAAATCTTTCTGCTCTCCAACAATTCTCTAGACAATGTCATATTCACTTGAACTATACAGCCAGAAATACAAATTCTCTACAAGAATGGCCAAAATATTCAGAGCCTACATAATTTGCAACCGAGTTACACGTGTTACCTTGCGAGCGCGTACGAGAAGAGAGGAAGGTTTTTCGACCCTTTTTCGTCTAAAAAAACTAGGAAGACTTCCCTGTACAACAGGCCAATCATTTGATCACCATTTCTAGAGTAGTATCTGCTCGCCTAACAATGAACTCTTAACATTTGTTGTCATCTCCTCGCTTAATGACCGGAGACGAATAATGAATTGGCTGACATCTGTTTCCCGTCCGCTTGAATCTTCCGTGCCTTTGCCTTGTCGAGCCGAGCTCGTCTTACTGCTTCTTGGATATGGCGATCGTGGTCCTTAAACATTTGGTCCATGTTGCTTGAGGGAACCAGTAATGGACCAGAGTAGTGAATCTTATGACCGTTTGAGCCATAACCCACCTGTTGTATTAGTATTATGTACATGAACAGACACTCAGAAAACCATGGCAAGAGCAAATAGCTCAGCTTTACTGGCTGATATCGACAATCAGTAACGTAAAAAACGATGCCAATGCAAGAAAAAATGCACAAGAAAGCATGGTACGATACGAAGCTCGCATACTTACAACTATAGGGTCTTTGGTGCTGCTTCTCTCTTTGTCATGTGAGCCTACAATACTGTGATTTGAGAACTTCTGGCCCGGTAGCATCGACGACTCCGAGGTTTCTTTGAAGGAACCGGGAAACCTGCCAATTAGTTTTTTAACCTCTCCTTGTGAAGAGTCAGGCTTTTCCCTGCAATCTTCAGCCAACACACTTCTTCTAGCTGCAACTAGTCCTGAAGTTGCGAACGTTTCGGCCCCGGTTGACATTTTGGGAGCGTCATCGGAGTTCTTACTAGCCTTTGCCCAAGCAGCCCGCTGAGCAAGTGGCCCTGAATGTGAGGCTTTCTTAGGATGACGCACGTGAGAATCCATTCTTTCTGCTCCTTGTGAAGGTCTAGGTGGATCGATAGGAAAACCCGACGCTTCTTCTAGATGTGGGTTAAACTTCTCACTCCGGCTCTTCGAATTGAACTGACCTTGTCGTTTCTGCAACGAGTAATCTTATTAGCAAAACATTTCAAGAGAAAAACAGAGCAGTTAGACAGACTTTGAATAATGTCATCGATAGGTCGAGGTCGATGGGTTAGAGAAGGGGCCAAAAAGTTTCCAAGACATGGAAAACCATAAAAACGAGCATGAAAGTCAACTGAAATACACCAGTTGGACTCCCCAGCTACATTGCAACGCCCCTTTTAAGATGGTTCAACAGAATGTTACCTGCATTGATGAGGCTAACTCGGCATTGGCATCAGGTGCAGGGACGGCTCGAGACTCACCATTTTTCCTTTGCAGGTCAAGTCGGTGTCCCTTGCTTCCTACTGCTCCTTGTCTACCAATTTAACCACAGGAAGTTATTTATAAACCATGTAAATTGTTTTCATAGCACTAAAGATTGGAAAAGTACAGTCCGATAACCGGGTAAAAGATCACAAATCACGATCGATCGACCTGCCTAAATAGATTGACAGTAATCCAGGTTGGTGGTACTGAAAAATAACTCGAGTTTAACTTATTCCGAGATTCATTAAGAACATCAGACCTTAAAATTTTAATTCCTTGTGAGATTTCAGCGAGGAAAGTAAGTTGATAAATGAACAATCCAATACCTTCTAGCTTCCTCATCCCTTATCTTGGCATCCAATTCTTTGCTGGGAGGATACTTTGGCAAGCTTGAAGAATCACAAGGAAGAGGCTTTGTTGAAAAGAACTGAAATGAACAATCCAAAATAGTCCCAACATAAACAAATTGTACTTACTAAATCAAAATAACAGAAAAAAACCTACGAAAAATACCGACGGAGAATAAAAAGCTCTAGAAAAAATAATAGCCTCATATAAAGTTGCCCACCGCGAGAAGAAATTATCCTCTTCGGGTTTTCCCTTTCGGGCTTCTCCTCAAGGTTTTAAAAACACGTCTGTTAGGGAGAAGTTTCCACACCCTTATAAATAATGTTTCGTTCTCCCCAACTGATGTGGGCTCTCACAATCCACCACCTACGAGGCACAGCGTCCTCGCTATCACTCGTTCCCTTATCCAATCGATGTGGGACCTCCCAGTCCACCCCACTTCGATGCCCAACGTCCTTGCTGGCACACCGTAGCACATCGCCTGGTGTCTGACTCTGATACCATTTGTAACAGCTCAAGCCCACCACTAGCAAATATTGTCTTCTTTGGGCTTTCCCTTGTGAGCTTCCTCTCAAAGTTTTTAAAACGCGTCTTCTAGGAAGAGGTTTCCACACCCTTATAAAGAATGTGGGATCTCACACTCCCTCTCTCTTTTAAATATATTATAATCGAAGTGACGAGAGCATAACACCAAACATTCTAAGCCCATACCACTAGGACTCCCTTTAAACAGATCTACACAACTCGACTTAATAAATACGATCTACAATCTACGATGACTTCAAAAATGCCGGGACAAGAGAGCATATACACAAAGGGATAAGAAACGTACACACTTGATGAAGATTGGATACTCGGATATAACAGTATTATAAGAAAGAAATGTATCACCCAACACAACATACTTCACTTTTAAGGGCGAGAGCAGCAGAGCCACGATCAGCAGGATCTACCGAGAGTAACGTCTCAATGAGAGCTAAAGCTGGTGCAGGGAAATCCTTAAACGTGTCTGCAACACAACGTCGATAGGGCTGTTGGGGCTTAAATATGGTTGCATGTGGCAACCTTGATTTTCTCCAATAATCCTCTGAAGGAGAGCCACAGAGTTTAAATATTTTATGTAGCTGTTCCACCTAAAACATATAAATCAAGTGTCAATACTTGATCTAAAGAAAAGCTAGGAAATCATGATTCCAAACATGAGATAGAAACATCGAAACATGAGCTACGAGTTTCGTAAAATTAAAAATAATATACCTCTGTTCTTCCTGGCATAATGGGCTTCCCAGCATACAATTCAGCAAGTATGCAGCCAGTACTCCATAAATCTACAGCTATACCATAATAAGTAGCGCCAAGTAAAAGCTCAGGCGGTCGATACCAAAGAGTCACGACCCGACTTGTCAGTGGCTGATTTTGGTGGATATCAAAAAGACTTGCCAGACCAAAGTCAGCAATTTTCAAGATGCCATTGTTGTCAATTAAAAGGTTCGAGCCCTTTATGTCACGATGTAGAACTCCACGACTGTGACAATGATCGAGTCCCCGTAAAAGTTGCTGCATGTAACACTTGACCTGCCCCAAGATAAATTACACTTAAGATTCAGAATTAATAAGTGAACCGAGAGCATGCAGATGAGCGTCTTAGAATGCTAGAATCCTGCAGTTACCTGCGCCTCTGTAAACTTCACGCCAGGATGTGAAGCAAGTCCTGCCAAGTCATGTTCCATGTACTCGAAAACAAGATAAAGGCTGCAAGACATCCTTGATGTGACTAGACCCTCCAGCTTTATTACATTTGGATGATCGAGTCTACGCAATATGTGAATTTCCCTCGCCATAAAGCGGACGCTCTCGGGTTCTAAGTTGTCGAACCTTACTTTCTTCAAAGCAACGATTTTCTTTTGGTCAAGGTCACGAGCCCTATATACATTACTATAAGTTCCTTGGCCAATCTGCACAAATACACATTGTACGACTATTACAATCATCCTAATCTGCACAAATACGCATTTTACGACTATTACAGTGTTTGAGTTAGTTACGAGGGGGCCAATGACAAAAATTCTAAAGCAAAGCATCAAAAGAACATACTTTATCCAATTTCTCGAAAGAATCAGCTCGTCGGGGTAGCCAGCCTCTGATTGCCTCTCCAGCAACTGCAGCCAGCCATGGAGGCCACCCTGCAGCAACGTGGTCTCCCTCAGCTGCCTTCGGAATTCTACCCATTGAAGGATGTTGAGCACCCATATGCTCCATCTTCTCCCTCTTCCTCTCAAAATTCTCACCCTGCATTCGGCCCGACCCATTAACCTGCTTGTCAATCAACATCACTCTTGCATCATTACCATCGTGCTGATCTTTAGATCGATACACTTCTTCCCTTGTCGATGAAGTCACTCTCGCCACACGCAGGTCAGACGAGGTCTTACTCGACAGCCTCTCCCTTGGACTTTCCTTGCTATCTTCAATAGCAGAAGGCTTACAACAAACGGAACCCATTATGTAAAATAACCACCCCCAACAATACCCTCCTTCAGAATCAATACTCACGCTTCAAATCATCCAATACTAATATATCCTCCTCTTCTAACATTCCCATAACGCGAAAACTCATCAAAAACTCAACAAAAACTCAGGAACTAAACCTAAAACACACACAAATTAGCTCATTACAACAGCAATTAGCATCCAATATTCAATATCAGTAAAACTCAACTAAGCCAGAACAGCCACAACTCTGAATCCTAAGCAATTTCCGCAATAAACCCCCAAAATCTTGCCAAATCCTACCAAAATTCAAACTAAAAACATACGCAATAACCTTAATACATTCCGCAACGGCACTCGCAACATATAGAAAAATCTCTACACTAAATGTAATCGAATCCCGAAAATCATCCACTGAACTTACAGAAAGCCAATAATGAACCAAAAGAGATGATCCTCGAAGTATTTCCACGTTTTCCAAGGAGAGAAAATGGCTGAGGAAAAAGAAATGCAGAGAGTGGAGGTTATGGAGTGAACTGGGACCTGAAGAAGGAAGACATGGATGGATCTAGGGCACAATGATAACAGAAGATGAATCAAAGAAACGGAAAATCGTAATTTAAGAACCAAAAAAAAAAACGAAATTATCATAATTGCCTCTCTGCAGCTTTCAGTATGAGAGAGAGAGTGGCCGCGAAGTGCCCATTGAGACATTCTTCTCCATTTCTCCACGCGCTTCTCAGTACGTGTTACGCACTTGATTATAAAAATTAAAAATAATAATAAAACCTTTCAACTTTAACCTTTATTTTTTTAAAAAAATATAATTTTTTATGCATTTCAAAATTTATGATTTTGAAATGTTTATAAAAAATTAATGATAATATTAATTTTTAAACAAAATAAAAATTTCACGGGTATTTTTATATAATTTAACTATTTTTAATTTACGTTCCCGCTACACTTCGAGAAAGATAGAGTTTTTGCTATTATGAACAACTTCCCTCGTATATTTCTCATTAGATATTCACAAGTAGTACCGTCGATCCGGGATTTTGTTTGTCAATCTTGATAGAATCTCGAGGGAGGTGAAATCATCATGCCATATAAAAATAGAGATGGGTCACCCGAAAAAACAAGCAAGCTAAATAACAAGATTAAGCTGAAAAAAATATTAAAATATATGAAATTAAACTAAATTTATTTTTTTAAAAAAAAAAACACCCATTTGAAGACTAAAAATAGACATATTAATCTATATTTAAAATTATTTATTTACCAAAAATTATGATTGTATAATTGTTGCGCGTAGAGACACGCGCGTGAAAGGAGAGTGGAAGGGTAGCAATAAATAACGCCCCACTCCTCTCGCTCTCTTTTCCCTCTGTCTCTGAGCCTGAGAGTTTCTGCTCAGTGATGGTCGTTTGGCTTTTCTTCTCAATTCTTTTTAATTAATTAATTAATTATCTATCTATATAATAATATATATATATATATATATATTTTTTTTTTTTTTTTTAATTTTATTATGATACCCAAACTTTCATAAATACATTTTAGTGAGAGTTGTAACGACGTTTTAGGTTGGTTGTGTTAGTGACTGGAACAACATGAATAAAATTCATATTTCAACCCAACCATCTATTTTCGAGCTCTATTGAATTGTCGGATTATTTTTTTAATTATTGAAATAAATTATATTTATATAAAATAACTAATATCTTATAAAATTTAAACGTCAATCAATCGAAAGTCACAACTCATCACCTGTTACACATGTCAAATATTTATAAGGCTTCAGAAAGCGGACACATCGCTAACACTAATTACAAAAATAAAATATTTTTATTTCTAAAAATATTTTTTTAAATAGTTTTATTTCACTATTATTTATTTATTTTTATTTTGTAAAAAATTGTTTGGTTGAAGATATGAACAACAACAAACAAAAATAGTATTTTTTTTTTGTTTTCTTTTTTTTTTTGTCGTCATAATTAGTTAAATTTACTATACCATACCATATATATTGATTTTTTTTTTTTTTTACCATTTTACTTAATAATTGCCTTCAATAAATGAGTTATATTTATTAGAACACGGCATAATTAATAATATAATCTAAAAAAGTCATTTTTAGACTAATATAAAATATTTGGAAAAATATTAAATTTAAATCACGAATTAAAAAATAATGTTGATTAATTTACACGTAAGATATTTAGTTTCATTAATTAGTGACACGTCATTATAAGGGGGGAAAAAATAGCCATAAATGGAGGGTGGATAGACTTGGACCCATTTAGATGTATCTCTCTCTGTATATTAAATTATCAGCAGTTGTGAAGAAAAATCATGCACATGAAATTTATGGCTATGCTTTATTTTTCTTGGACCAATCTACCCCTACATGGTGCCCCCTTGTTTTCCTTTTCACTTGAGTGAAATTTATTTCACATTAAGGGTATGGTTGGAAAACTCCGCCGTCCAAGTTCGGTTTGGTCTGAATCTTCGTGAGAGAAGGATTTTGTGAGCCACTTATTTCTCTGAACAAGAGGAAGAGGCTCGGGATGGATTTACGAGTCTTTGTGTGAGCCGATTGTGACTCGAGACAAATTATTCATCTTTTCTATAAAGGGTGTTTCGTTCTCCTCCTCAACTGATGTGAGATCTCACAATCCACTCCCTTTAGGGCAAACTTCTCGCTCTCCCCTTATAAAGGGTGTTTCGTTCTCCTTCCTAATCGATGTGAGATCTCACAATCCACTCCCTAAACTTCCCGCTCTCCCCTTCTCCCCAACTGATGTGAGATCTCACAATCCACTCCCTTTAGGGCAAACTTCCCGCTCTCCCCGATCTCACAATCCACTCCCTTTAGGGCAAACTTCCCGCTCTCCCCTTATAAAGGGTGTTTCGTTCTCCTTCCTAATCGATGTGAGATCTCACAATCCACTCCCTTTAGGGCAAACTTCCCGCTCTCCCTTTATAAAGGGTGTTTCGTTCTCCTCCCCAACCAATGTGGGATCTCACAATCCAACCCCTTCAGGACAAACTTCCTGCTCTCCCCTTATAAAGGGTGTTTCATTCTCCTCCCCAACCGATGTGGGATCTCACAATCCACCCCCCTTCAGGGCCCAACGTCTTCGCTGACACTCGTTCCTTTCTCCAATCGATGTGAGACTCCCACCAAATCCACCCCCTTCGGGGCCCAGCATCCTTATTGGCACACCACCTCGTGTCTACCCCCTTTGGAGAACAACCTCCTCACTGACACATCGCCCCCCATGTCTCTCTAATATCATTTATAACAGCTTAAGCCTACCGCTAGCAGATATTGTCCTCTTTGAGCTTTCCCTTTCGGCCTTCCTCTCAAAGTTTTTAAAACGCGCTTGCTAGGTCAAGGTTTCCACACCTTTATAAAGGGTGTCTCATTCTCCTCTCCAACTGATGTGAGATCTCACAAAATGCATCTCTATTTTTTGGATTATGAGTCAGATACTTCCTTCGAATTCAGCATTAACTGTTTTTTAGTTGAAACAATTCTATATTGGACGACCTCTTGAAAAACCGATCGAAATTATTATATTGTAATTTATTTGTTTATGATGGGCCTATATGTCATTTTGTCCCCAAAGAGCCCAACATTATTAAAGCCTTTCTCATGGATGCAAGTAGACTTTCTTTGTATATATTGAAAATCCAATTTTTTTATCCACAAATAATTGAACCACAAGCCACGTCACATAAAAAAAAACAATAATAATTTATTTTGTAATTTAAAAAAAGACTAAGAATAAATATGGAATAATATCACATAAATTTAATTTACCAAACTAAATACAAACAAATAGAAATTCAACAAACATTTTTAAAAAAATCATATATTTACATCAAAAAGATTGCTTGATAATGATTTTTTATTTTTTATTATGTTTAAAAAAAACATATTAAATTCATACTAATTATTTATTTATTAAATAATATTTATTGAAAATAAAAAAATTTAAAAAATGATGAAGCCCTCCTTGTGAAGGGCAACTTGCATTATATATAATCATTATTCATCAATTATGCCAACAGAGGTTAATATAAAATTCCTTTTTTTTATTATTTAAAAGTTTAAATATACCAAAATCTTATTATTTATGATTTCTTTAGAAAAATTATATATTATTGAACGTGCAACATTAAATTTAGTTCTACTTGATGTAATAAAGGTCAATTTAAACGTAACTCAACTATTAAAATACTGTATAATTGATATTTATATATATATATATATCGATTTTTTAGGATTTTTTTATAATTTTTTAATAAAAAATATAAAACTTTAAAATAACTATATTTGTTTTAAAAAAATAATAAACAGAAAAAACTTACTTACGGGGAACCTGATCCCTACACAAATAAATTGAGAATGTTGCAGAGATGGGAATGAAATAGGTAGCAGGGATGGGCTTCCCGTCCCTGCGCACGCCCATGGAAATCTCTACTCTTGCTTATTGTTGAACTCTAGAAAAAATAATACAACAAACAATTTGATGAATTAATACGCGTGTCGTGTCAAAGTTTTGTTAATCGAATGTTGATTATGTCAAAGTTAGAGATGTCCATTGGGTGAGGAGCAAGATCGAGGACGAAAAATATAATCTCGGTCTCCAGCTCGTGTAGCTAGTAAGTAAAATTCTCTCATCAGTTCCTCCCCAATTTTCCATTTAAACAGAGATTTTCTACCCCATTCAGTACAAGTCCTTACAGACCCATTAAATAAACATTATAAACATAATTCATCGATAATTGACATGTAATAATTTTATAATGCCTCAATTTATTCAATAGATAATCCATAAGCCACACATTTTTTAATTTTAATTATAAAATAATAATTTTTTAATTTAATAGGCGAGGATAAGATTTGAATATATAATTTTTTAAGTCAATAATAAAATAATATATTTGGTTAAAATTAAATTAAATAAAAGTAAAAATAGGCTTATTTAGTTCATCATCATTTTGAGTTAAACCGTAACATAATCATGATTAGCTTCATAATGACTTCGTTAATTGAAATGGATTAACGTTATCCATTGCTACCAATTTGGTTTGAACTCGCAGCACCACAGACAAGGGAAATTGGCGGAAGGGGCGTGGCGTTTTCTGCATGAGAAACTGTAGAGGAAGGTATGGGAATGGAGATGGCTACTGGAAGCAGCAATCTCTATGCCAGTTAAGCGCATCCCCTCCTCTCCCACCCATTTCTCTGAATCTTAATCTCTTCATGGAATTGCCTTCCATTAATTTCCATTCCTGATTGTTCATCTTGATTCTCCCTCTGATTTTTGCAAAGTGCGTCGAGTGTAGGATTTCGATCCGAAATTGTGGGTTGTTCTTTTCCAGATTCTTGAATTTGTGTTAATTTTTGTATTTTTCCGTGCTTGGGATCTCTGTTGATGTTCGATTTTGTTTGGAGATCGAGGTTTAGGGTTTTTGATAGATTATGATCAACTCGCAAATTGGATCTGTCAGGGGATATTTGATTCCTGGCGGAGATTTTCTTCTACAAGAGGGAGAATCTTCTTAATCAGGTGATAATCAATTCAATGGCATCATCTGGGGGGTTTTTGTTAATCTGTATGCTTCATTCTCTGATTGCTTTAACTTGTGGAGCGTTAATGATGTTTTACTCCCACGAGGTCTATGTGTTTGGCCATGGCCCTGAAACAGCGATCAAGCTGCAGGGATCTAGCTCCCACGATCAGCTTCTGATAAGGACATCTGATTCCTTCTCTGGTTTGCTTCTCTTTACTGTTGGGTTTCTTTTATTCATGGTGGCATTTGTCAAAGATAGAGAGTTTCAAAGCTTCTTTGCTAAAGGATGCGTGTTGCTTCACCTTGCCATGGCCATATGGAGAGTTTATTTCGAGAGAAAGCTTGAGGATCTCGCCCAAGATTGGCCTCGACAGGTCGTTGGGGATGTTACATTGGCATTGTCATGGGTCTTCTTTCTTGTGTATTCATGGAGAGAAAAGTACGATTAACTCCAGGTTCAACTCTTCTTTCAGCTGCCTTTATTGTTTAAAATTGTCTATTATGACTCTGCTTCTTGATTATGACGAGGTTGATGGAAATTGATATTGTTTTCACTGGTTTTTGCTGAGGATTGGGGGTGGGAACTGGGTAGTGAGATGGAAATTGAAGATTGATTTGATTGCTTTCCTTTAAACAAATTGAGCTTGAATTTGGTTTCTGTTCTATCCGATGATGAACACATTCATTTGTTCATGCTTGTTATCTTCTGTAAGAGTGTGCATTTTTCCTTTCTCTATGATTAGAATCGAAGTTCAACTCCATGCCAAAATGGGGTTTTGGACCATGAATGTAACCCCTGGAGTTGTAACCGGGGCAAGGAACAACTCGTGATAGGCTTCTTGGCAAAATGACATAAATAAACTTACGTTGTAACCGGGGCAAGGAACAACTCGTGATAGCCTTCTTGGCAAAATGACATAAATAAACTTACATCACATCAACATGAGAAAGTGATTTTGATATTGCGCAGCTTGGGCAATTCTAGGTAGAGTGGCTTTAAAGAGATTTTTGTGAAAAGTATGTGAGATCCCACATCGGTTGGAGAGGGGTCTTATAAGGGTGTAGGAACCTCTCTTTAGTAGATGCATTTTAAAACTGTGAGGCTGACGATGGTATGTAACGAGCTAAGATGGACAATATCTACTGGCGGTGGGCTTAGGCTGTTACAAATGGTATTAGAGGCAAACACTAGGCAGTGTGCTAGTCAGGACGCTGGGCTCCAAAGGGGGTGGATTGTGAGATCTCACATCGGTTGGAGATAGGTCTTATAAGGACATGAAAACCTCTCCCTAGTAGACGCCTTTTAAAACCGTGAGGCTGACGGCGAGCAAAAGCGGACAATATCTATTGGTGGTGGGTTTGGGCTGTTACAAAGCATGTGAGTGTTGAAAATGCATGTTGAAAGGACTTAGGCTTGTTTACAAGTGATTATAAAGCATGTCATACGACACATTCAGATTGCTAGAGAAGCAGGGAATTGGGAGTATTGGAGCTATCAAGTGCAGAATCTTGGGTTGGGGACTTCGACTTGTTTGATCGTCGTGCTGATATCTTTGACTTCCTTCTCAGAGGAGTGAGTTTATATATCTTGAAGGACAGTAATAATAGTAAGAAGGCTTCATATCCTCAAAATGCCCCGATGATTTGATTTGCCCCATTTCGAATACTCCTCATCCCATCATATTTGCCTTGGCATGGTATTGGAACCTTTTGTGATGTCCCACGTTGGTTGGGAAGGAGAACAAACCACCCTTTATAAGGGTGTGGAAACCTTCCCCTAGCAGATGCGTTTTAAAGCCTTGAGGGGAAGCCCGAAAGGGAAAGCCCAAAGAGGACAATATCTGCTAGCGTTGGATCTGGGTCATTACAAATGGTATCAGAGCCAGTCACCGGACGATGTGCCGGCCTTCTCGCTGTTCCCCGAAGGGGGGTAGACACGAGGCGGTGTGCCAGTAAGGACGCTGGACCCCAAAGGGGGGTGGATTTAGGGGCGGGCCCACATCGATTGAAGGAAGGAAAGAGTGCCAGCGAGGACGCTGGGCCCTGAAGGGGGGTGGATTGTGATGTCCCACATTGGTTGGGAAGGAGAACAAACCACCCTTTATAAGGGTGTGGAAACCTTCCCCCTAGCAGACGCATTTTAAAGCCTTGAGGGGAAGCCCAAAGAGGACAATATCTGCTAGCGGTGGATCTGGGTCGTTACACCTTTAGTCACTTCCCTTCATTTATTGTTGGAAAACGAACATCAGAATTCCCTTTTGGCATGGAGGAAAAGACTATGATGCTTTACTGCGAGTTCGACTAACTAGTTAAGGGACAAGTTGTGAAACTAGGTATCGTTGAAGCCACGAGATCAAATTATGGTAGCTATTTATGTAGTATACTAACAATTCCGAGTTTTGGATGCCAAATGTTAAAGGCGTGGCTGTCACATAACATCCATAGAACCACATTTGAGGTAGGCCAAACACTCGTTCATACCTGGGAAAAGTGAAGTAACTTTAATATGTTGTCCGCTTGGAGGCGGTGCTTTTATTTGAACTCTTTCTATGGCCTTGACTGACTGATGTGAGTACAAAGTTTCTTTCGGTTGAACTGATATATATTTGCCAAAATATCAGTTGGAGAGGGCAACAAAACATTTCTTATAAGGGTGTGAAAACCTCTCCTTAATAGATGAGTTTCAAAACCTTGAGGGGAAACCTGAAAGAGAAAACCCAAAAAAGATAATATCTGCTAGCGGTAAGATTGAGCTGTTACAAATGGTATCAAAACCAAACACTGGATGGTATGTGAGCGAGGACATTGGGCCCCCAAGGGGAGTGGATAGTGAAATCCCGTGTCGGTTAGAGAGAGGAACGAAACATTCCTTATAAAAGGTGTGGAAACCTCTCCCTAGTAGACGCATTCTAAAACCGTGAGCCTGATGGCAATACATAACGGGCTAAAGTGGACAATATCTATTAGCGGTAAGCTTGGGCTGTTACGATCCGTTAGAACTTTCTCCATTGTACTGATGAGAATCTTTTCTTGCTGGTTTTGGTGCTTGTGTTGATGGGAAAAGAGGTAGAAAACTTTGTCTCATATTGAATGGTAAGGGTATATCAAAAACATTTTTCCACCTTTTCCTCGTGGATATAATGGATTAACTGATCGAGCTACGTTATTAAAAGTAATTCGAAGTTGTGTCTTATGGTATGTTTGAGAGTGATTTTGAAATGATTGAATTTAGTTTTATCATATTTAAAATCACTCTCAACTATATATTTAATCGTTACCGTAAAACCAAACTATAGGGCTGTCTCACCATATGTTTTTTTCATTATAGCAATTATTTTTTAGTCCAACAACTGTGGAGTGAAGAAGATCGAACCAGAATGGTAATAGATTTTATATATCCACCGAGCTATGCTCAGATAAACCGTGTTGCAATTAATTACACAAGATGAAACTGTTGCAATAACCTACCATTGGTAGAGTCTATTTGTAACATACTTCCACGTTGGACGTGCATGAATAGCTCAAATCAAAAAGTTCAAAGACATGATAATATGGTCAACCTCAACATAGCCTAAAGGTTAGACACGCAATGAGCCAAAGTGGACAATATCTGCTAGCAGTGAGTTTGAACTGTTACAAATGGTATCAGAACTTGACATTAGGTAATGTGTCAGCGAGGACGCTGGCCTCATGGGGGTGGATTGTGAGATCACACATCAGTTGGAGAGGGGAACAAAACATTCCTTATAAGAGTAAAAACCTCTTCGTAACATCTGCGCTTTGGCGAGATACGTAACAGGCCAAAGCAGACAATATCTGCTAGTGGTGGACTTGGGCTTAGACGGTTACAAATGGTATTTGAACTAGACATTGGGCAATGTGCCAGTGAGGACGTTGGCCCCAAGGGGGTGAATTGTGAGATCATACATCGGTTGAAGAGGGGTACAAAACATTTCTTATAAGAGTGAAACCCTCTTTATAACACACACGTTTTAAAATCATGAGGTTGATAACATACATAATGGGCAAAAACGGACAAGATCTGCTAACGGTGGGCTTGGGCTTAGGCTTGGACTTGGACGGTTACAAATAGTAAAACATTTCTACTCTTTAAAAGATTATAGATTCAAATCATCCCCGGTATTCGTGAGGTAATATTCTTAGAGAAAATCAACCTATCGGTTCAGACGTTTCTTTAGAATATTTGTGGCATGATATTCTAAAGAAAATATTCTAAAGAAACGGATGATATTTGTTTTTACAATTCTCTCTAAAACTTCCCATTTAGAAACCCACATTGACATGAACATCCAACCCCTTATCCTTTTGGCCACATCTCATTTCCTTGATTATGCATAGAAAAGAATAAACCAAAATCAGAATAAATATCTGTCATGTCCCATGTTGGTTTCTCCCTCTTAATGAATGAAAACTTTTAGGGTCATAGTTAGGGATAAGAGGAAGGGATGAGAGTATCGATTCAAATGGACAGAGCAAATTAAAGGCAGCCCCAATTTGAGCCATTTTCTTTTATTCCTATGAGCTTTTGGAAAAGAAAAAAAAAACCAAACCTCATAATAAGAATAAATACACACACAATGCTCCATGCAGAAACAGCAAAAGGGAACCCCATAACTTGCTATATATTATACATTTATACAACCAAACCCTTCAGCCATATCGACCATCGTCATGTTTGGGCGACGATTTCATCGCAAACGATCCTCCAATGCCATGTCGGTAAGTACTGCAGTCCTTCCCTTTTGTTTTCTCTAATGTCTTTTAACTCTTACTGGAACTGTGAGATCCCATGTCGATTGGTGAGGAGAACGAAACATTTTTTATAAGGGTGTGGAAACGTCTCCCTAGCATACGTGTTTTAGAAACCTTGAAGGGAAACCCGAAAGGGAAAGTTCAAAGAGGACAATATCTGCTAGTGGTGTGTCGTACTTCCCTTCCGTTTTCTTTAATGTCTTTAACTCTTACTGAAACTGTGAGATCCCACGTCAGTTGATGAGGAGAACGAAACATTTTTTATAAGAGTGTAAAAACGTCTCCCTAGCATATGCGTTTTAAAAACCTAGAGGAGAACCTCGAAAGGAAAAGTCCAAAGAGGACAATATCTGCTAGTGGTGTGCTGTCTTTCCCTTCCGTTTTCTCTAATGTCTTTTAACTCTTACTGAAACTGTGAGATCTCACGTGGGTTGGTGAGGAGAACAAAACATTTTTTATAAGGGTGTGGAAACCTCTCCTTAGCAGACGCGTTTTAAAAACCTTGAGGAGAAGTCGAAAGGAAAAGTCCAAAGAAGACAATATCTGCTAGTGGTGTGCCGTCTTTCCCTTCCGTTTTCTCTAATGTATTTAACTTTTACTGAAACTGTGAGATCCCACGTTAGTTGGTGAGGAGAACGTAACAGTCTTTATAAGGGTGTGGAAACGTCTCCCTAGCACACACGTTTTAAAAACCTTGAGGAGAAGCTCGAAAGGAAAATTCTAAAAAGGACAATATCTACTAATCGTGTGCCGTCTTTCCCTTCCGTTTTCTCTAATGTCTTTGACTCTTACTGAAATGGTGAGATCTAACCTGGGTTGGTGAGGAGAACAAAACATTCTTTATAAGGGTGTGGAAACCTCTCCCTAGTAGACGCGTTTTAAAAACTTTGAGGGGAAGCCCGAAAGAGAAAGTTCAAGGAGGACAATATCTGCTAGCGGTATGCAGTCATTCCCTTCCGTTTTCTCTAACGTCTTTAACTCTTACTGAAACCGTGAGATCTCACCTGGGTTGGTGAGGAGAACAAAACATTCTTTATAAAGGTGTAGAAACCTCTCCTTAGCAAACGCATTTTAAAAACCTTGAGAGGATGCCCGAAAGAAAAAGTCCGAAAAGGACAATATCTGCTAGCGGTGGACTTTGGCTGTTACTTAAACTTAAAAGCTTAAGTCGATAAGTCATCATATATTTAATCCATTTAATGCTCGTATGCATCAGATTGTCGAGCTTCTAGTGCACATGGACTGCAATGGATGCGAGGATCGGGTTCGAAGAGCGATCTCTAAGATCAAAGGCAAGCACTACTATTTAATGAGCAAATTTGGTTTGTGAGCTAACTGAGAAAAGTTACATAACAGGAGTAGATAGCTTGGAAATAGACATGGACAAACAGAAGGTGACTGTAACTGGATATGTAGAAGAAAGAAAAGTACTAAAGAAGGTGAGAGGAACGGGGCGAAAAGCCGAGCTATGGCCGTTCCCTTACGACAGTGAATACTATCCATACGCGTCGCAATACTACGACGAATCGACGTATGCGTCGACGTATAATTATTACAGGCATGGTTTTAATGAAGGCGTCCATGGATACTTCCCAGATCCTTTATATTCAACTGTTAGTGATAACACTGTTCATCTTTTTAGTGAAGATAATGTCCATGCTTATTGTAGTGTTATGTGATCCATTATTCCATATAATCCCTATGTGAGCTCCATAAACGAACAAATATGTGGAGCGTAGGATTTGAAATGTCGAGAATATGCATTATACATACATATTTGTTGAACTATGCTCGTGTTGGTGGATACTTATGTTATTCAGCAATGAAAACGAGTTAAATCTATAATGTCGGGTCCCGTCTCTCTTTATTTATTATTTTTATTTGAAGTTCTAATATTGGATTTCTAAAGATTTCGAGACAGCGCAACATCATATTTGTATAATGATGTGACGTTAGAATATATATTTATTTATTGAGTGAAAATAAGAATAAGATGTGTTATAATTCAAAGAATTACGCTCGTTCATAAAATTGAAAAAATGTACTCATTCCAAATAGTTATATACTTGTAATAACTTACTCGATCTAAACTGATTTATGTTGTAAGAGAATTTAGAACAGTCAATTTCATAATATTAAAATATCCAAACCATGGAATAATGTTGGCAAAGGAAGTTGACAAAATGGATCCGTAACCTCGAGAAAAGGGATTGGCTTTGAGGACTGGGCATGGGGTCCAAGTCCCAAATCTGTTGGTTCATGGTGGACTGCTCGAGCTGTTCTCGCGACTAGAGCGGATCGCCACATGCTAGCCCAGGGACGGACTGGGAATGTGTGAGGAAGAACAAAATCCCGATAATACTCACTTAAAGTTATCACCTCAAACTTATTGCCAATACGGACGCAGCAGATCAGTAATTAAAACGTCAAATATATATGTTCTTCTTTTATAGTCGAACGATCAAATACCCACGACAAACGAAAGAAACCTAAATTAACACAAAATTAGCCATCGAAATGAAAACGACAAAAAAAAATAATAAAAAAGGATAAGATATGGAATCCTATAAGAATATATTCTTATAATTATTTAAAAATGACATTTAAGAGGAAAAAAAAATCTAAGGTAAACTCTATATGATGGTATTGAAAGGACAAGTTGGGAATATATAAATTAAAAAAATCATAGCATTGGGAATAAACATATGATTGATGTGTGTGTGAGAAGAATATATGATCTAATAATATATCTTCATCGTCACATCAAAACCTTCATCTTAATTAAGTGATGTATAAAAGCATATGCTTAAAATAAAAATAAAATTTTGTCCCTTAAGAATATTTATAAATTATATATTATAGTTTTATTTCATCGTAATTTTAGTAACAGCCCAAGCGCACCACTAATAGATATCGTTCACAATCCACCGCGTAGGACACAGGAAGAGGTTTTAAAACTTTGAGGGGAAGCTCGGAGAGAAAGCATAAAGAAGACAATATCCGCTAATGGTGGACTTGGGTCGTTACTGTTAGACGAACAGGACTCTCCACAATGGTACGGTACAATATTGTCTACTTTGAGCATAAGCTCTCATGGCTTTGCTTTGGACGTCCCCAAAAGGCTTTATTAATTGAGAGAGTATTCTTTGTTTATAAACTCATGATCATTCTCTTAATTAGCCGAGGTGGGACTTTCATCATCCAACACCTCCTCTCGAACAAAGTACTCCTCCCCTTAATCGAGGCTCGACTCCTTTGGAGTCTTGTCATTTTTTACTATGCCTTCGAGGAGAGTTGACTCCTTTTTGTTTTGGAGTACTTTGTTCGACATTTGAGGATTTAGCAATCTATTGACACGACTAAGTTCATCCAACCATTACAAGTTTAGTCCCTTACAAATGAAAATAAAAGAACGAAAATCGACATAAACTAAACCTCGGGAGAAGGGAATATGTCCAAAATTTGGTTGATGAAGAACCAAATAAACAAGAATATGGTTGGCAAGGTGATGGAAGTGGTAAAAATTGAACTTAAGAGGCAAAAAGCATCAAAACCCACGTTGAAATTGTCAGCCAATTTGTGACCAAAAATGAAACCAAAGGAAAAAGAACATTATTGCAATTTGGTCCCTTAATTACATATCTCTCTCTTATATTATTTATATGCTCATTTTCAAGAATCACATGCTCTTATAATATTTCAAAGCACTCGTAGAATAAAGTTATTGAATTGATGTTCTCGTACCGAACTTTAAAAACCTCAACTTATTTGATGTGAGATCGGATCTCAGTTGAGGAGAGGAACAAAACATTATTTATGAGGTGTGTAAACTTCTTCCTAGAATACGAGTTTTAAAATTGTGAGGTTTAACGGACTAAAATAGGTTGCAATTGATGGCTGTGGTAGGTTTGAGGATCTTACACGGCGGAGCGAACTCCTCTAGTGGACCCCCTCGATCCATCTTATACTGTTGCAAAATTCAAAATGATCTCGTAAAAAAAAACCACATAACTAGCCACAAATTTTATACCATCCAAATATAAAACAATATATGTGTTCATATGACCGGATAACCCAATAAATCCTAACTTCAATGAAGGTTAAAATTAATTTTTAAATAATTAAAAAATAACCCGCTATGTTGCCACGTCACCCACTCAAGGGGTGTACATTATAGTAATTATAATTATAATTTATATTAATTAATTAATCATGGGTAAATGCAGATGGTAAGGAGTGGATGAAAGTTTGAATAGTTACCGCATTTGGAGGGGAATGTCCTATTTCTACTCCTTTTTTTACTCTCGGTAATTTCCTTTTCATTTTACCCATTTTTTCCCAAAAGAAAAATAATAATAATTAAACTCAAATTGCAATTTTCCGTAAAAAAAAAAAAAAACAAACAAAATCGCCATAATTAATTTCCACCGCAGCCACCGCTGATGTCATCCTCTCACGCCGACAACGGCCGCCCGGCGGGCCAAGAAACAACCACTGCACAAGAAGCCGCTGCCCAAGAGCCAACCCCTGCAGTTTCCGCCGAAGAAACCACCCCTCCCGCCGCCAAACAACCCACCGCCCGACATAACAGGAGAACGAGCGGCAGCGGCCTGGTGGTGAGATTCGACGTCTCACAAACGGCATCCTTAACCAGCATCGCTCAATCCGCCATCGAATCACTAAAACTCATCCTCCCAAATATCTCCTCCGCTCTCTCCGCCGCTCCCAACCCCGCCCTCGCCCTCCTCCACGACACGGAAGTTACCGCCCAAATCACCGCCCTTCTCCGCAGCTCCACCTCCGGCGCCGGTGACGACAACCTCTGCCGTTGGCTCTACGACACTTTCCAATCCAACAACCCTGACCTTAAACTCGTCGTCCTCCGCTTCCTCCCTATCCTCCTCGGCGCCTACCTCTCCCGCGTCGTCTCCCGCCGCAAATCCCTCGCCGGATTCGAAGCCGTCCTCCTCTCCCTCTACGCTCACGAAACCAACCGCCGCGCTAGCCAACCCCTCACCGTCAACATCCCTGACCTAGCCCACCCTAGCATTTACCACGAAACGAAATCCCCTCTGAAATACAACGCCACCGCTCTCAATCTCGCCGTAATCTCCCCATCATTGGAGCCCCACGGCATGGTCCGCTCCACCAAAAGGGCCCGAATCGTCGGCGTCGCCCTCGAACTCTACTACACGAAGATCGAGAAGATTCCAGAGTCTTCGAAGATCGATTTCTGCGAGTTTTGCCGATTGTGGGCCGGCGGCGACGATGAATCCGGAGGAGCTAAAAAAGATGAGAGGGAGGAGGAAGAGGAGGAGGAGGAGGAGGACATCGGGATTATTCCATTGCCATGGGAGATTCTTCAGCCGATACTAAGAGTGTTAGGGCACTGTCTTCTAGGGTCGAATTTGATTACAAAGAGCAAGAAGAATGAAACAACGCCGTTGTTCAAAGCTGCCATTGGTGCGATTCGGAGCTTGTATGTGAGATCTATGCACGATATTAATCCGAAAGCCATTTTAGCGACCGGGAGCTTGATGAGGTTGGGGAATATGGCCATTGAATCCGGCGATGAGGTCGATTACACTGAGATTCCTGCTCAAACCGTCATCAACCTCTAGCAATTCTATATTAGGGTTTTCAGTCCTGTTTTCCCCTCTCTTTCTCTGTTAATTAGAGTTTATATATAATTAAGAGAGAATTGTTCTCTTCTTCTCTCTGCGATGCTTTGTTCTTGCTCGCATGGCTTCCAAGATTGAAGACCCTCATCACAAATATATATATATATTTTTCTAATTTTAATTTTTAAGAATGATTTTGAATCGAGTAGAGTTGAGTTTACCTTTATTTAATTTCTTGTTATATTGTTTTATCTATATATTTTTTTTTGTTTGAGTATTTGACAAAATTATGTATAGGCCTATTGAACCTGAGTTGACTCAAAATGTACTGTGAACGAGCTGGTAAGCTATCTCGCCAATCGAAAGGAAAAAGTATGTACGGTTTGACCTCGTTACAAGGGGTGGGGGCCAGCTAAAGAAGGTCAGTTGGACTCGGTTAGAACCCTTGATCCGGTTCAGCTAGGTTCTTCCATGCAAGAATGTATGCGTATCGATATCCTCTTCAAGACTTACAGTAACATATTTCTTATTCATTAAAAAAAAAAAAAAAAACATCTAATCCCAAAAATATTTATAAAAGTGCAGACAAATTACACTTTTTGGGTTTCCTTTCGAGCTCAATGCTCGTTAACATTCATTTCTCTCTCTAATCAGTGTGAGATTTCATGAAGCTCCGTCATCGTTGACACCTCACCTGATTTTTGGCTCCGATACCATTTGTGTCATTAGTGAGATATCACTCGATTTCTAGCTTTAATATCATTTATCCATTTTGGGCGAACGTCCTCGCTAGCACACCGTTCGGTGCTTGGCTCTGATACTATTTTTAACGGTTCAAGACCACTGCTAGTAGACATAGTCTTTTTAGGACTTTTCCGAGCTTTTCCTCGAGATTTTAAAATAGTATGTTAGGGAAAGTTTCTAAATCCTAATAAACAATGTTGAGCAGATGAATGTGAGATCAGGTGAATTAATTTTGAATTAATTTTAATATAAGTATTTTTAAATTTTTAAATTTTAATTCTCGAATAAATCTTAAACTTAATTCTTTAAATTATTTTTATCCAATTGAGTTGTATAATAATAATAATTTTCGTTTATTAAATTTATATGGGTTAAAGAAATAATAATAATAGTTTATTAAATTTACTGCGGAAAGAATCATTCATAATAATATTAAAAAAAAAAAAAAAAACTCGGACAAAATTTGACTATAAATGTAAATACTAACAAAATTGGGGGTAAATTTGTAATTTAATAAAAGCGAAATGAATTTAGGCGTATTTATTTTTATTATTTATTTTTTCTGGGATCTTTGCGTCTGCGTACAATGGCTCCAAGGAAGAAGCAGCAGCAGCAGCCGAAGCAGAAGCAAAACAACCGAAAATCCAATCCAACTTCCTCCACCTCCGATTCCCGTTCTTCCACGTCCGGTGCGAAACTTCATATCTCCGCCGAAAACGAGACTCGTCTCCGTCGTCTCCTACTGAGCTCCGGCCGCTCCACTCCATCGGTTACTCACGCTGATGATTCGCTCTCAAAAGTCCAGAAGGTCAAGAAGCTTCAATCTGTTTACGAGAAGCTCTCATGCGAAGGTTTTACCAATGATCAGATTGAGCTGGCACTCTCCACTATCGGGGTAACTTGTTCTTCAATGAGTTAATTTTGCTGAGCAGCATTTAAGTGTTTCCTTCAGCTCTTTCGTTCTATATGTTGTAGTAGTTGTGGTTGCTTTGGTTTTTGAGACGGTTGTTCAATCTGGTTAATTTGGTTCCTGATTAAAAAAACACTACGTGGGTAAGAAAATGGAAGAGTGCAGAATTAAGAAAGTGTTGATGGATCATGTTTACCCGTCGGTTCTTTTGTTTAACGAATTGTAGAATTCGAATGAAATGGAATTGTGTTTTATTTATTGGCATTTTGGCAAAAGCTCTTGTGTTTCCTTTAATAATCTTTGTGGAGTTGGGACTTGTACCATCTCTCATACAATTGCATGTTCTTTATTGAATTTTCATTTTTCTGCATTTTTAACTCATAGTTCATGAATTCAGTTTATCAAACACACTACAATATTTTGGAACGTAATTAGATTCTTTCAATGCGAGACACATTTACGATCGTTCTCCTTTTCGTTTTATTTAATAGGCTTAAAGATGAATGTTAATCATGTGCTTAGGTTACGCAGGTAGAAGATTTATGGAGAAAAAAAGGAACATAAACTTAAAATGTAGATATTCTAGGGACTTCTCTCACTGGCGTACAATTGAAAATTACTTTGTATTACAACTTCAAATGACACGACCGTATAAATAGTAAATGGAAAACTTTACGATAAAATAAACGGCATGGCTACCTTAGCAATTGAAACTCTAGCGTTAATGATGTTTTACACAGAGGAATAACATCACCATTTTTTGGTACCAAGCAAATATATCAATAGATGGGAAGCCTAGGGGGAATGTCCAAGCCCAATGGGTCATTCGCTATTCTCCTTTCTTTTTGACATTGGTGCTAACTGTCTATGTTGCTTTTTGGAAAAAAATTACCCTCACAGGTCTTATTTTGAAGGCTTCGTGGTTGATATGGACAATGTTCATGTCTCTCAAATATTAGCTTGAGTTTGCTGATGAAATCTTGTTTCTTCTTCCTTAGAAGCCGATAAAATTAGAACCCTTTTCTTTATTGTCAAGGCCTTTAAGTCTGCTTTAGGACGGGAAATTAAGTCTAGATCTCTTCTGTAACTTCTGTTTAACATCTTTACTTGCCAATTGCAAAGTTTCTACGTGACACCTTTGGCTAAAATAAATTATATGTGCTGCCAGTTTTCTGAAATTGTTTTGTCTTACTATTCATTTTCTATTTTCAGTTTTTGTTTGACATCTATGGCCTATTTGTAACTGTTTTGACCATCTAGACATTGATTGTAGCTCTCAGTTCCTGAAACTTTATAGTTCCTCAGATGATACTTCGACCATACATGTCTCCTACAAATGTCCCAATTTTTTTTTTGTCCTGAGTAGGATAGTGCTACATTTGAGGCTGCTCTTGATTGGTTATGCTTGAACTTGCCGAGTAGTGAGCTTCCACTGAAATTTTCAAGTGGAACTTCTCTGCATGCACATGCAGGTACATTATGCTTTGTACATTCGTTTCACAGAATGGTGGCTGTTTACATTTCAAGTTTATCGACTTACAGTTAATGCTAACAATTTTGGACGTTTTATGCTACTGCCCTATAATACTTTCCAGGTGGTTCTGTTCGTATTCTACAGACTGCACAAAAAGACTGCCCTCCCGTGGGAGTCCAATCTTCTAAATATAAAGATGGAGACAAAGATATTCCTGTTATATTGAATAGGCGTAAAGATGATGATAAGCTAGATTTATTCCAATCATCCCAAGCTGAATGGATCAAACAGTATGTGGAACAGCAAGAAGAGGTACACAAAAAAGTTTGATTAATTCTACATCGATTGTTTTCAGCTCAAATTTAATTATCCAATGATGTAGTTAATAGCCAATAAATATTCCTGCTGATTTCTCAGTCACCTTTTTCTCCATTGGTTTGTAGTTTGTTTGCTCATTATATATTGTTGGAAAATTTAGTGGCCTTTATATGCTTGGGATGAGGAATGTCTCAAGCTCTAAAATTTTAAGGTCTTTGAGATTTATGGAAAGGGTGGGATCAAATCTGGTTGCAATCTTGCTCGGTTTGGAAAGGGATACAAAAGAATTGGGTGAGACTGAAGTTATTCTAGAAGTAGAATTTAGAGGTTAGAAGCAACGGTTCTGATATTGTGTTGTTCTGCTTGTTTCACATTAGAAGGTTCTTGGTGGTGATTTTGAAGTTACTGCTCTCACATCAAATGTTTGGTTCAGGATTGCTTTTATGAGTAGTGGAGTTCAAGTCTTGCTGCGAAGTTTATTTATTTGGTGGTTCAGTTTTGGATATCCAAAGTTCCTTTGTGGCTGCATTTCTAAGGTTCTTTGGTTTGTCCTTTTGTAAGCTTTAGGATTATTTGGGTTGGGATGTATTGATCCTTGGGTGCTTTCCTGCTTTCTTTGGTTTTTGACTTGGAAATTTCCTTGTAGTCTAGATGTAAGTATAGTTCTTTGCAATTTTTTTTTTCATTTTATCAAAATACAAAAAATGGTGGTTTGACTTGTTTATAACTATTCGTAGTTTTTATTTTTTACTTTTTAAAGAAGAAATGGTAGTTTTCATCAATTGAAAGTGAAAAGTACAAAAGCAGATTTACATGGAAGCTTTCCAATTGCTCGGTAAAGTAGAAGAAGCTTAGTTACAAAAGATTTAGCTGTAAGGACCCAAATGGAGGGATTTTGAACCCCCTTTTTGGTCGAGAAAGGACTCCTCATCTTCCTACCTTCTTTTCTCATTTTACTCGATGAATTCTCTTGACAAAAAAAAAAANAAAAAAAAAAAAAAAAAAAAAAAAAAAAAAAAAAAAAAAAAAAAAAGAAGAAAAGAAAAGAAAAGAAAAGAAAAAAGAAAAATTGTAAGATTGCTAATCTTATAAATTTTTTGTCTGTTTCTCCTTGAAATTTGGAGGCAACTTTGATATAGTCCTCTCTTCATAGCGGATATTCTACTTTTTGACGTCTTTTTCATTTTTTTCATTTACATTGTTGTCAGGCAAATAATAAGATGATTAAGAACGTTTATGTTATTTATCATTTTCTATTATGAAATTATTGTCTTTTCCAAAAGCAATAACATGATATTATCAGTTCTGTATTTTTGTAGGATGACTATGGAACCTGGGAAGATGACCTGGCTGATGAAGTTTCTTCTAAGGTGGTACTTTCTTTTCCTTTTTGTGAGAAAGGGTGACGATATTTGTGCTATCTTTTGAGTTCTCTGGGTGTGAGAAATAATAGAATCTTTAGGGCTAGGAGAGATCTTCTAAGGTTTCATCTTGGTGTTCTCTATCAAAGCTGTTCGCGGGATTTTCTTTGTAGGATATTTGTTTATGCTGGGATGCTTTCTTATATTCATCATAGCCACTGGTGTTTCTTTGGATTTTTGTATTATGTTCCCATTTCTTTTTGTTTCTTATCTCACTTCCTTTTGGAGTTTGTTTTCATCCATAAAAAGTTGGTCTCACGTAAAAAAAAAAAAAAAAAAAAAAAAA
>NW_019268550.1:1996352-2022863 GCF_002738365.1 Cucurbita moschata | reverse complement strand
CACGTAAAAAAAAAAAAAAAAAAAAAAAAATATCAGACTCATATGTCTCTAAAAAGATTTAATTGTACAGTTGCAAGGAGATCTGAGAGTCTAACCCATTTCTCTATTTCGTCTTCAAATATATTTCTTCTATTGAGATTACAACTACTATAATGGGTGTTCCAAGATCCTTGTATGGATATATCTTTGTAGAGTGATAATGGTAAAGGCGGGGGACTTCATTGCCAATGGTTATCAGCCATAACAGGCAGTGAGGGAGGCCTGCATAATGGGCTATAAACTCAGTGGTATAATATGCCCCTGATAATTGCGTTGTTGTGCCAAGGCCGTGAAGGCTCGCAGCCCCAATACCTGACTTTGAGGTATGGATTGTCAAAGGCACATTAGTATTATATATTTCTACTCTTCGAATTGGAGTTTGAAACCAAACTTCTTAGATGAACTGATTTAGGTGAGATTCAATGTAGAGCGACTTACTCGTAGGACCTAGATAGTTTGGGAGGATCACCTTGGCTCCTCTCTTCTAAAAAATCTACACATCCCTTATCAATATATGGACAACTGTCTCTCAAACATAGTTTAGGTTTGGCCCCAATGGAAAAATAAAACGAAGCACCTAAAGCCATTTGAAAAGTTTCATATTTACCCATCGCGCTTCTTTCTATAAATATTTTCCCGAAGCTTTGTGAAAGGGGATTGCTTTAGCCTCTTCTCTGGGATGCTTTAATCTTATTGAAATATAAATTATTTTGTATCCACATATTTTCTTTTTATTCTTGGATTAATACAATCAATCTAATGCTTCTTCTTCACCTTTTCTGTTTTGTTAATTTAATAAATAACACTATTGTTTAATTAATTAAGATAGGCTTCTCGAGCAAGGTCTTATGATGTTATTGCGGAAGAGTATTATGCTGCACGGTTGGAAGCTGCAAAAGCGAAGGAAGAAGGGGATAAGAAAAGACAAGAGACAGCTGGCAACACCATTCGCAAGCTTAAACAGGAGTTGTTTGCTCAAGGTAATATTTGATTTCCCCCTTGATTTATGTCCTCCATTTTTTCCCATCTTAATGAAAGTTTTGCTACATAAAAAAATAAAAATGTTATACTTATATGTATGTGTAAATGTTTGATATGTATTCCATCTTTTATCATTCCACCGATTTTCGAAGCAGGGTTATCAGATGATATGCTGGCTTCTGAATTTGAGTTTGGAAGGGCGTTGGACAATGCATCAAAGGATGCACCTACGCAGGACCAAAATTTTGGGGTCAATCAAACAGACGATGTTGGTAGTAGTTTGGATTTATCAGTGCATAGAAATGAATCTGTTGATATAGATGGGAGGGATCGGTCAACTTCCAAGGAGATATCTGTAGATCTTATGTCTTCACAAGAAAAAGAATCAACTGTTGATGTGGATGGGAGGGATTGTTCAACCCCCAAGGAGATATCCGTAGGTCTTATTTCTTCACAAGGAAAGAATGACTGTGAAGAGCTTGAAGATGTGGAGATCGGTAACTTTTTTGTGGAAGATGTCGAGACAAATTCAAATGTAGCACAGGAATTACTGGAACTCAAGAAGAGAGAAAAATTGAGAGAACTTTCCAGCGGGAAGAATTTGGAGAAATTAGATGGCATATGGAAGAAGGTAATATATATGATGCCTCGAGTTTCATAGTCTTTTTGCTTTCTATATATGAACATAAAACTTCTTTGTTTCTTAGTCTGTAAGAAAAAAAAAGGTAATATATATATATAAAAGTTCATGCCTGTCCCAAGGCCCAGATTTTAGAGACACCAAAGATTTTCCTTATTAAGCTTATCCAAAGGTTTGAACATGTGACCTCTAGGTGTGTTACTTAGAGACTGTATGCCTTAATCTACTGTTGCACCTTGGGGCTAAAAAAGTAAAGAAGATTTTGGAACCGTGTGATTTCAGTTTTATGTTGGATTATTTGGTTGGAAACAAATAAGAGAATCATTGGAGATAAGTGTAGATGTTTAAAGTAGAGTCAATTTATTTATTTATTTATTCTATTTCTCATGATCGACTGGGTGTTTCTATTTCCTTGAGGCTGTCTCGTGGAATTAGGCAAAGTAAGATTCTCTCCCACTATCTTCCTTTTAGTTCAGGTGGCTTAGAAAACTAATCTCAGGGAGCTGGGTCATGTTCTACACCATCCCTTCACTTTGGAAGTTTAGGGATCTATCAATTAATCATTCATTTTTGTGTGTGTAGCTAGGAGTAAAATGCTTTCAAAAGCGTAAGAAGATGCTGAGAGGTTCTCTTGAAAAAGAGTCAAAATATGGGTTTTGTTTTTTTTCCAAAAAGAGAACTGTTATTGAAGATTGAAACTGGAAAGTCACAAGAAGTTCAAAGAAAACTAGCTCCTCCCTAGATTTGGGGGCTTTTATCTATCTCTTTAGGTTGTTTTGCTGATGCTTTTTGCACTCCCAATGGGAGTTTGTCTTTAAACATTTTCTTTTCCTTTTCATTAACCAATAAAATGTTCGTATCCAGTTAAAAAAAAGGAAAAGATAAAAATTACAAGAATGCCCCCAATTAGTAACACAAATCCAATTTGTGGATTACCTATAAAAATGTGAAAAACTATTGAAGTTTGGATTTGATTTCTATTTGGTCTCTAAAAATTTCAAAACTAGCAATTTGGTTCCTGAGGTTCAAAAAACGGTTCTAATTGGTCCCTAGTTATGTTCATCAATAGAAAAATGATTTGACATTGTTGAGGTTTTAAATTTTCAGGTTCTTGATGTTCAATTATTAATATTATGTAGATGTTGGTTTCTCATTTTAATTTCATAATTTTATGAAGACTTCAAGTTTTTTATTCTCTAGTTATTTAGATTCTGCAAATAAATTCTGTGGACTTGTTTCATTTGATACATACACATTTTTGTTTCTTGTGGAACACATTCATTTTTTCTAGTGCGCTTGTATTCTTGCTTTCGTTTTCCATGAAAGTGTGGTTTCTCGTAATAAAAATGCTTGAAATGAATACAGGGGGACCCACTAAAGATTCCCAAGGCTGTTCTTCATCAATTATGTCAAAAAGCAGGGTGGGATGCACCAAAATTTAACAAAATCCACAGAAAGGAAAATGTTTTTTTCTATGCTGTCAACATATTGCGTAAAGCAAGTGGGAGAGGTAAAAACCGAAAAGCTGGAGGTCTTATCACACTTCAGCTTCCCGATGCTGATGAAATTTTTGATTCTGCGGAGGTACTTCCCCTCTTTCACAACTTTTACGTTATAATACATTGTTGTGCTTAGCCATGGTGAAAATTAGAATTGGGAATTAAATCATCGATGCACCAGTTGTGCTCTTTATTTAGGTAGGAAGCAATTTAATTAAAGTAGAATATAAAAGAAAGAAGGGGAGACGAGATGATCATTCATTGCTTAAGACCTCAGGGGTGTATAAAGGACACACTTTATGTATGGTGCATGAGAGAGGAGGGATTCTGAATTAAATTTGGCGACCCTAGTGGTATTTCACATCCTTCGAATTAGACTCTAGCTATGACATTGTGCCATAATAGTTATCTACCTTAAGGCGCTAGATTCATTTAGTTGCAAGAGCTTTTTTTTTTTCCCTCAGATGAGGTCAGAAGGAGAATTGTTGTTGTATTGATACATAATGAGAGGGCATTAGTGTTTATCAATTAAAAGTTCGTTTCCAGTTAAAAAGAAAGGAGAGTACATTTTTTCTGAACAAGAAACAACTTCTGATTGATAATGAAAAAGAACAATTCTTTTTAAGAACAAATGAGGATCCAAGGAGTACTCCTTGACGTAGTTTTTAGTTTTCAAATTTATGTCCCCTCCTAAGCGAACGGGGGTTTTGGAACAGAGGCCCTTCAACACTCGGCGATTTACCCTGACCACTGCACGACAACCACCTTCCGTCAAATCAAAATAGAAGCATTACAAAATGATGCCTCTAGTTCTGCGGGATTGAATTGAATTGTACACCAATCAACAAGTAATTTGAATCCTTTTGGACAGAAATCATTGGCCCCATGACATCACATCCAAAACTTCAAAAATACAAAACCATTTGTTATTGTCTTATCCTCAATTTCCAAAGCATTTCCAGGTCACATAACGCTTACTTTGTTATTGTCCTATAGCTCTGCTTCTTCATTCTGATCTCCTTCACATCTAGTATTAGTTTGTGACTTTTTTTTTTTTTTTTTATCTGATTACTAGTTCGTTTGTAAAAACTTTTCTCGCAGGATGCCCAGAATAAGGTGGCAGCTTTTGCTCTTTATCACTTGTTTCCTGATGTCCCTGTTCATCTTGCCCTTATTGAACCTTATGCCACTCTTGTTATGCAGTGGAAGGCAGGTAATGGTTTCACCTTTTGATCAACTAAATGACTCGGCTTTTCATTCCATTTGCTGATGCAATAGAGGAAAATATATAGAATATTAAAGCTTGCTATAGCACCTAGGAAATGGAGGTTTATATCATTACAAAAAATTGTGTGCGCTTTTTAATATTGTATGACTAGTCATAAATTGTGTTGGCAGTATATATTTTTTAAAATTTTAATGAGAAACCAACTTTCGTTTACTGGTTCAGCCAAAAGTCTGGATTATAGAAAACATTTCTCCAATGTATATGACATTCCATATACATTCCATACTTATGGTACATGTAGCAATACTAGTAAAATTGTCGATATAACTAATACAAATGATTTCTTATAATATGATCAAATAAATATTGCAGGTTCATCTAGTATTTCAAATATGGGTACATTAGACTTTTGGTTCTCCAAGTTGGATTTGTGTCAAATTAGTCCCTAGGCTTTGAAATCGAATAATCAAGTCACCAACATTTAGGAAATACTAAATTTCAGTCCCTCATTTAACATAAATAGTTAATTATTAACGAAAGTGATGGCGTGACATTTTAAAAAATATCTCTTCTCTATACCAATTAGTTTTGAGGTGGAATCCCATGTTTATCAAATATATGGTATTTGCAACGACCCAAGCCCACCACTAGCAGATATTATCCTCTTTGGGCTTTCCCTTTCGGGCTTCCCCTCAAGGCTTTAATAAAACGCGTTTGCTAGGGGAAGGTTTCCACACCCTTATAAAGGGTGTTTTGTTCTCCTCCTCAACCAATATGGGACTCTCACATCCCACCCCCGGGACCCAGCGTCCTTGCTGGCACTTGTTCCTTTCTCCAATCGATGTGGGAACCCCACCAAATCCACCCCTCTTCAGGGCCCAGCGTCCTTACTGGCACACCACCTCATGTCTACCCCCCTTTGGGGAAGAGCCTCCTTGCTGGCACATGGTTCGGTGTCTGGCTCTGATACCATTTGTAATGACCCAAGCGCACTGCTAGCAGATATTGTCCTTTTTAGGCTTTCCCTTTCGGGCTTCCCTTCAAAGCTTTAAACCGCGTCTGCTAGGGGAAGATTTCCACACCCTTATAAAGGATGTTCCATTCTCCTCCCCAACCAATGTGAGACTCTCACATGGTATTCGAGTAGAATCCTACGCATCTTATCAAGATTGTGACGTCTCTTCATCTTTTCAATGTGGGATTCTCAACAAATAATAACAATAATCATTACTATAGTTACATAAAAAAAGAAACCCATGTTCTTCCTTTTTTTTCTTTCTCCTCCATCTTCTTTTGTCTCCTCTTCCCTTCTCCTTGTCCTTCTTCTTCCCCTCTCTTCCATTTCTCCTCCTTAGGTCTGAGAGTACAAAAAAAAAAGAAAAAAAAGAAGCAGGAATGATGGTCGCTGTCATCTCCAACTCCTCCTTCTTCGATTTTGAATCCTTACAGATTTGAATATGAAAAAAAAAAAAAGAAAAAAAAAAAGAAAAAAGAAAAGAAAAGAAAAAAGTGAAAGCTGAGGAACATCCTTGCTGTTCACTTTGTTTTTTGTATAGCTTTTCTTAGATTCAGATTTGATGAGGGGAAGGCGAAGAAGATGAGGATGAGGAGGAGAAGAAGATGACAACAGCGATGGTGACTGTGGTGGGATGATGACGGTGGCCGACAGGGGAAAAGGTGAAGGGGAGGGGAAGGGGCAAGGGTGGGGGAGAGGAGAGAGATTTTTAATTTTTGATTTAACTTTATAATATTTTAAGTATAATTATAGTCATAATTCTTTTTATTTTAAAAATGCCTCGTTAGCGAACCATTGACTATTTAACAAATTTTGTTAATAGAGGTACCAAAATTGAGTATTTTTTTAATGTTGGGGACTTGATTGTTTAGTTTTAGAACTTAAAGATTAAATCAATACAAATCTCATACCTTGGAGACCAAAAGTGTAGTTTACCCTTCCAATATTTAGTCTCGTAATCATAAACATTTATATGATTTGTTAAACTAGAAGTCCAGAACAACAAAATATGCGTGTGTATATGTCCTTTATCACTAGATCTTTTCAATCTTAGCCAATTGAGGACAAGTATGCTTAGAATTTGTAATCTTGCAGGCGAATCAACTAGCAAAGTTGATGACAATGAGAAGGATCGAAGGGCTAGTTTTGTTGATTCTTTGCTCGATGCATCCAGTTCTGATTCTGCTTCTAAAACTTTTGTTGGGAAGATTGAACAGCTCCATATTGAGGATGACAAGAAACCGACTGTTTCTGATCTTGACTCACATTCATTCGTGGAAAGTAAGTAGTTTAAACATGTAAGAAAAGAATACAAGATTTTTCGTTGGAATTTGTACACTATTTTAGTTAGCTATATTAAAAAAATGTTGATGAAAATGTAAAAGATGCAATAGTTAGTCAATATGGTGTCGTTAGAGCTAGAATATTTGCAGGTTATATGAGAGAAATCTAGATCAAACCCACATTAGCAAGTGTCAGGAGATTGAGCTAATCTATAGTTATAAAAACTCTGGGAAAGAAATTTGGG
The DNA here is from genome assembly GCF_002738365.1 of Cucurbita moschata. Classification (NCBI taxonomy): domain Eukaryota; kingdom Viridiplantae; phylum Streptophyta; class Magnoliopsida; order Cucurbitales; family Cucurbitaceae; genus Cucurbita; species Cucurbita moschata. The sequence goes on along the minus strand of NW_019268550.1, from coordinate 2,015,933 downwards.
TATTTTACGTTCATAGTCTATAGAACCAATCTTCACAAAGAGAGAGGGTGGCCAACCAAAATTGCTGTAAGGATCACTTTCACATTAGCATGAATGGGGTCCTGCTAGCCAAAAGGTGCTAAAAGATCATACTCCAAAATCTGCTTTCTGACTCACAATAGACGAAAAGATGCTTCTCTGATTTATTGTCTTTCATACATATGATACAACAGTTTGTAGATATAGCAGCATTCAAACTCATATGTGACAATGCGTGCCAAGCTCAACCTCTATGTTACAACAGTGGCAGAAAACTGTTGGATGATACCAAATAAAATTCCTGCGGTGTAGTGATGGCTTCAGGGAGAATAAAGTAGTCCCTTCTTATAGATGATGGATTGAAGTTTGTGACCTTTCCCCTCACCTCTGGGCCAGTGAGGTTCTCTCCTTCACTGGGGACATGTGTGGTGGTCTGGAAGAAATGGCTAAGAAAGTAGGATTAATGCAGTAATAGCCATCAGTTCCTGGCTCAAGCAGCCAAAAGAAAAAAAAAAAAAAACGTAGTGTCGTCTATGTCCTTGTCATGTTGGATTTGTGTTATCAGTATTCGTTCTTCTTAGATATGGAGTGTTCTCTCTAACCTATGTCATCATTGCTTATATATCCCTCTATATAGTTAAAGTAATCCTCAATGAAGTATGCTTTTGTTTTCTTCTTTTGATTGCAGGATTAAACTCTAATACGCAGAATGAAAGTTCCCATTTAAGACTGGAACATGAGAATAAAAAGAAAACTAAACGATATCAGGTTTGGGAATTTATTTATTCTTGTTCATTTTAGATGTATTGTCGATCATATGTTCCTTGTGTCACTTGACATATATGATAAGAAACAAAAATTATCAGGTTTGGAATGGTTACGTTAAGGACACTAAGTTTACTATTTTCGTTAATGACTTTCTTCGTGGGAAAATTAAAGCCATTTGTGGAATTCGACAAGATGATCCATGCTCGCCTTTCCTATTTTTACTTGTTGAAGATGTTTTAAGCGGCCATGTGTTTAAAGTTTTCCCTTAAGGTTTGCCTCTGACTGGAACATCCCAACATCCTCTAATTTGATTACTGATCACTGGTTTCGGAGTTTCACAAAGCTGGTAGAGCATACAGCCTTGGAAATCTAGCCTTAAACATCCAGAACTAGACCAAATATTGTGCCAGGAGAAAGAAAGGGAGCCATCCCTGTTTTTATAGATGAAAGACCTTCAAATGTTTTTTTTAAGCTTAATTGATACTGGACCAGTGATTGGAGATAACAGAAAGAAGGCCAACCACCTCCAAAGACTCATGGTTTGCAAATGGATGACGAAAGGCCAACGAGAGCGAGGAAGATAAATTAGTGGTAGGCAAAATGAAGGCCACCAAATGCAACCTCTTTTTTTTGACAAATGATAAAGTTGTGGAAATAATGTACAAAGGAGTTTGTCTCCCCTCCCAACAATCCTCTCAAAAAGTGAGTATCAGACCCATGACTTATCTTCGGCTGAACATTTAACAAACAGGGAGAATAAAGGACAACCTAAGGCAATTGTATAGGGGTTCTTACTAGAACCCTCCAGCTAACTGCCTAAAATCCATTCAAATATATGGGACCATTCTTACTCAGTTTGATCCTAACCAAGAAGCATGCAGTTTCTTGGAGAAACATTGCACCCATTTTGTTGAAAAGCCTCATTATGCAATCTCTAAAAATTCAACTGTACGTGATTGAAATGCCTTGTAACTAGCAACTTCTAATAAATTATGTTGAATCTCTGTTACCCCATTTCCTCCTCAACTAATTGAAAACCACTAGTGATAGAGGAGTGTACCAGTGAAGGAAGAGTGTTAAAGTATTTGATAATACGTTAAATTTACTATAATCCATCAAATTAAACTTTTGGGTTCAAATGATTTAATGTGTATTTTTTAAGCGCTTAATGGAAAGTGCTAGTTTCTTATACCCCTCAAACCCTATTTGTTCAGTGATTTTCTCAACGGTTCCCTCAATTCTTTTTCATCCAGGATATGTTGAAAAATAGAGCTGCGCTTCCCATTGCTTCATTAAGAGGTGATATATTGCGTCTGCTGAAGGAGAATAGTGTTCTTGTTGTTTGCGGGGATACAGGTTCCGGAAAGACAACTCAGGTTCATGTTTGTTTCAAGTGTAATTGTTCCAATATTATTCACTTTTTCTCTAAAAAAGAAAAATAAAAAAACGTATGAATAGTTTGGTTTCACCAATACCTAGTTTCACAGGTTTTTTTGAATGTTCTCTGGCTAGTATCAATTAGCATACGTGCACGTTTCTCCTTCTGGTCTTCTGCTTATTTTACTCTTGAAGATTTCTCGTACAATTGTTTTATGTAGGTTCCGCAATTTATCCTGGATGACATGATTGAATCGGGACATGGTGGACTGTGCAACATAGTATGCACACAACCAAGAAGAATAGCGGTAACTATAAGTTTTTCATTTGAGATCTTTATGGTTGTGTGGTTGAAATCTTGACCTTTGTTTCTATTCTCCTGCAAGTAAGATTTTCGGGGGTGATTTATATTAATTTAATAAATGAACTTGATGGACAATAATTGTTACCATATGTTCTTCGTGATATGTATATTATATATGTCATCTGTGATTTCTTCCATCTCATATGAAATGATATGTGTGCCATGCAGGACCACATCTTCATTTTATGATTTATGTGACAGGGATTCAAAGTTTTATCATCTATATTCGTTGTATGATTTTTTTCTGGAAAAAAAAAAAAAACTTAAGCCTGTGACTGCTAGTAATTCGTATATAGTTCTCACTAATCACTGGTGTTTTCTTCCATGGGGTCGGGGTTTGGTTCATCGTAGGATGATTTTTGTTACTATAGTTTCTGAGAAGGCTCAAATAATTTTTCCGTCCTTGTTTTTTCCTTTCCCTTTTGGTTTTTTTGAGAACTTTAAATACATCAGTGAGAGGAAAATGTCAAATCAAGGTGGGTCAAATTTATGTTTTGCTCTCTCATTACTATGTATTACTGGGATGAACATGAAATTATGTTCTTTATATTTACTTATAATTCTGTCCTTGCTAGTTAACCATTGTTGGAATTTGATATTTCAAGTGTACTAGCTTGACTGAAAATCTTTTTCCCCCAAGCGTGAAATGGATCTAGTAGTTACTCTTTGTACTTTTTTTTTTTTTTTGTGGCACTTATTAAATAAAAATCTTTGATTTTGTGTCCTAAATTATGATACTAATCTTGTAGGCTATTTCGGTTGCGGAAAGAGTTTCTGATGAACGTTGTGAACCTTCCCCGGGTACAAATGGCTCTTTGGTTGGTTATCATGTTCGTCTGGATAGTGCAAGGTGTCAATGTGCTTTCATAAACTTGTGGATTCTTTAAGTTTACAGTATTTTCTGTTTATGTAATCTGATCCCTTAATCTGGGTATTGCATTTCATACAATATGAATCATTTCTTAGGCCTCCATTTATAGACAGTTTCACCATTGATCATTTGTTAAAATGAATAGATAGATTGTCTTTTAGACAATTGGATAGATTAACTTTTAGGCAATTGTTCCAAGGAGAAGAAGAAAAGAAAGAACAAAAATATATACTTTCAAAGGGGTCAATATAAAAATAAAAAAATAGTGATAAAAAACTACCCAAGCAATACTATTTGTATTTAGGAGCCGTTTGGAGTGAAAGAGTGGAATGGAAATAGGGGTTTCAATGTTCCCTAGTGGATCTGCCTGAAATGGGTTACCTGTTTGGGGCAGGGGTGAAGAGAAAGGTAATTTTTTTTTTTCAAGTATAGATATAATTTAGTTTATCATTGGGAGGAGTTAAAAATGGCTCAAAGGAACGGAATGCTAGGACCTTCGGTAACAGTTCCTCACAACAAGCCCTTCTCCTAAAAGAGCTTGCCATCAGTGACAGAGAGCTGGAAGAATGTCAAATTGACGGGAAAAATGGCTAGAAAAACAGTCATCAAAGAATGTTTGCTCTTCATATCTTCTTCCTAAGAGATTGGATGGAGACAAAACTATAAGATGAAATGTCTCTTAGAGGGGGATGAAAACACTGGTTTCTATCACATATATGCAGCAACTAAAAAAAGAAGGAAGAATTGTATTTTAGAAGTTCTGAGTAATCAAAATGTCAGCTTGACCCATGACAAAAGATACCGAAAAAGTTTATTGACTCCAATAATGTCATTTCAGCCCCATTAATATTGATTCTTCTTGGGGCCATTTTATAAAATTTCAAACCCACAAGTGTGGGGAAGTGTTGAAGTATTGATACCTATCAGCTAAAGTTAAGCTTGTTTAGCCATTTAATGTATATCTTATCCAAATATACCTTAGGTGTACTGTTCTGGTAATAGTTCTACTGTTTTACTGTTCTGGCGGCTAGGATATATGCTTGGGGTGGCCTATGCAGTACCTTGAATCTTAGTTACCTTCTGTCATCTACTTTGACTAACTTTTCAGATTTTCCAGACAAAGGGACATTTATTTTTCCAAGATGAAAATAAAGTTGCTTTCCTCTCAAATTTTATCTAATTTCTTCTCACATTGGTTAGTTATTGTTGTTATTATTATTATTATGTTATTTATCTTTCCTATTTCAGGAATGCCAATACAAAACTTCTATTCTGTACGACGGGCATTCTTCTGAGACAAATTGTGGTCTGTCATCTAATTTTTTGATACATCATTACATATAATAATTGAAATTGAAACTAACTGGTAAAATTTGAAAGCAAATTAAATATTTGTTTTTTCTTCTAAAATATTCACTTTCTTTCAACTCCTCAGATATAGGATCTTTTTAATTTAAAATATGCAAATAAAAGTAATGAAGATTAAATTTGGTGCGTTTGAGAGCTTGAGATTGATAGGAGCTAAGATGAATGAGTTGAGCGATGGTCCTATTAGAAAATGAGTAGATAAGAGTTGAAATAGAGTTAACGACAATCACCTAGACACAAAATTTATACCTTAATGACCTATTCGAAATTTATGAATGCACAAAGTTTTCTTCTACAAAATCTTGAACATTTAAGGACTGAACTTATAATTTTAACAAAAAATGTAATACCACTTTTATTGTTTTTAAGGTAATTAATAAAGATATTTGAGCATCATTGTAATTTGTAATAAATATTTTCTATTTTCTCCAGTTTTCTTGCGACCAAATATAATTTGTAACTGTTTGAGTTGTAGGGAGATGGAAATTTAACTGGTATCACTCATATTATCGTTGATGAAGTGCATGAACGGTCTCTACTGGTGAGTTTGTGTTCACTAGTCTTATTTATCTATGTCGACCTGTTTGATGGCCCAGACATAATTGGTTTTTATTGTAATTTCTTGATGTTTACCCAGGGGTGTTTCCTTTTCAATGAAGCAATATGTTTTTGATGATCTTTGTTTTGTTCCATTTATTTCGGAAAAACACAGTTTTGGTACCTGAAACTTAGGGGGTTGATGTCTAATTGATCCTGGTGGTTTGAAAATAGACACTTCCATATCTTTGGTTTGGAAAATGATTCTAAATAGTTCCTTCCGTTAGTTGACTTAACGGAATGCTTATGTGAGAGTTAAATGAAGTGTCAAGCTGATTCTGTTTTCACCCCCTTTGGGAGTTTGTATCCATTGAACATTTCCTTTGATTATATCAATGAGGAGTTGTTTCTGATTTTTTTTCTTTTTTTTTATGAAAAAAACAGCATCTCAAACTACTCCAATCTCACTTTCACACATTTATCTTGAAATCAAGATTCGTAAACCTACACCTTGGATACAGGTTTCCTAAACCTATATTTAATAAACCTTCTTAAACCTCAAGCTTAACACCCAGAATACAGGTTTGCTATAAACCTATATTTCCTAAACCCTTTTCTTAAACCTCAAGCTTAACATTCCTAGGTTTTGATGCCGAACCCATTCTCTAAATGCCCAAGTTTTGTAAAGAGAGAAACACAAGGATGTTTTAGAAAAGCCTAAGGATCTTATGGAATTAGAGGGTTGATGTCTTATTTTCCCCTTCCCATCTTTTCTTTTGGGTCCTTATACTAAACGAAAGTTCTGTCTATTGTCTAAATGAATGGATTTCTAATGTTAAGTTTTCGAAGATGAAACAATGGTTGACATGAAACTTCATTTTTCTACAGGATGATTTTCTCTTAGTTGTTTTGAAGAATCTGGTTGAGAAACGTTCTGCTGAAAGCTCATCTCCTCTGAAGGTTATTCTTATGTATGTTTGAACATTATATCCAATCTGGTAATTTGTTATGGATACAAATTATAAATATATGATATTTAGAGCTTTGGTACCATTCTTCAATTTTAGACTTTTTGAATCTCAGGTCTGCAACAGTTGATTCAAACCTTTTCTCCGGATACTTTGGTAACTGCCCTGTAATCACTGCAGAGGGAAGGATGCATCCGGTGACCACTTACTTTCTTGAAGATATTTATGAAAGTACTGGGTATCTCCTCGCTTCAGACTCCCCTGCTGCCATAAGATATGAAGTATCAAGTGGCAAAAAGGTATCTGGGAACATGGATCCTATTATATTAGATATTTTTTCTTTGCAACATCAATTTCTGCTAACTGGCATCGGGAATTAATATTGAGTCCTTAAGAAATAATTATTTTCTTTTTTTTGCCTAAGATATACTATGCCTTCAGTGAACTTTCGTACATGGACTAATTCCTCTCCCTGTTTACACATCAGCAAGTATTTTTGTAGGGATTTTGTTTTTGGTGGCATTATTTTCTAATAAAATATTTGCGGATGTCTTTTTATAAAATAATTATGATTGAAGGTTTTTCTTTTAACCTTATTAGTCATCGTTTAACTTTAATATTGGTTACTAATATGTTCTATTATAAATGGTAGACGTTGATATTCTTAAATCCACCATAAACTTGGACCGGTTCAACGATTATTATTGATTAACTGTGGTACCCATTGACTAACATGCGTTGGTGTAGCCTTAGTGACAAGGGAGATAAATCTTTAAGAAATCTAACCCAAGTGATCTTATTATCATTCAATAAGTAATACAAAAGACTAACTCTCTACTCATAGAAACCCTCTATCTATATTAGTTATAACTCTCCTTTTTTGTAATACATCTCTTTACGTTTCTTATTTATTTATTTTAAAGAAAACCCTCTATTGTAGAGGATTAACTACAAACTAAGTATCTAAAAGAACTAAAAGAACGTAACCAAAACTATTAAGCTAACTTACTGCATCATGTGTTCTAATTTTTGTTATATTAGCAATTATATTTCAATTTGCTGTTTATTTAACATTGTATCAAAATTTACTATATTTGCAATTATCCACCCCTATCATTTGTGTTAAATGTTGTCTAATTACATGTTTTATTAAGTATAAACATTCCATATTATCTGCTGCACATTCCCCCACACCTTGACAGTTGTTTATTTTAAGAGATATGAAACTCTTGATTCAGATCAGACTTACTAGATTGTGGCGTGTAAAGCCTCCATTCTGATATAACTTCCCAGTTGCCTATTATAAACTATCATGATTGCTGATATATCAATTTTCAACTCTTGTATCTTGAAAATATTCAGAATGCTCCAGTCAATTATCGAAGAGGAAAGAAAAACCTCATATTATCTGCATGGGGTGACGAGGCTTTACTTTCTGAAGCCTGTACGAATCCTTACTACAATTTAGATTGTTATCAATCATACAGTGAGCTAACACAGAAAAATCTGGTAATTTTCTTTTACATGAAATATTGATAGCATATTTATCTCCTCTTTTCAAGTCAAACCACAAGATAGCTATAGTTCTGCTTAATAAAGATCCAATTATTTGATTGTACAGGAAAGACTAAACGAAGATGCTATTGATTATGATCTTCTCGAAGATTTAGTGATTCATGTGGATAAAACTTTTGATGAGGGAGCCATACTTGTATTCTTGCCAGTAAGTTATTATTGTTAACTGTGTATTTTCTTAACTTGAAAAGGTATTTACCTCACTATTTTGCGTAACAGGGAGTGTCAGAAATTAACTTGTTGTATGATAGATTAGCAGCTTCATACCAATTTGGAGGACAGGCTTCTGATTGGATTCTTCCTTTACATTCATCCATCGCATCTACTGATCAGAAAAAGGTGTTTTTGCGTCCTCCTCATGGAATCCGTAAGGCAAGTCTCGTAACATGTAGGGGGTACTTCTACTTATTTGTTCTTTTTTTACTTTTTATTTTGTTCAAGAATATTATGTAGGAATTCTATTAAATTAAGGACCTTAAGTCACTTGGTCATGGCCAATGAAATTGTGATATAACATAACAATCAATTAGACGGTATTTTGTGTCATTAATTAATTTATATTAATTGGTCTATACAAAAATACATATTTTCCGTCGTTAAAATATTAAATAGATGACAAAATATGTATATCATTAAGCTAGTTTGGCTCTTTCTTGTCTCTCTGACCGACATATGGGTCAAAACCAACTGACATACGTTGGTTTGATTAGTTTTCAGAATACTACAAGCACCCCTAGTTTTTGTTGTACCTACATAATACACACACGAAAGTCCTATATATTTTACACTTCCTGTTGGGCTGTTGTCCTCCACATATATTTCGGTATGACCCTTTTTGCCTATATTTTTTAAACAAGAGCTCTGATTTATCATTTATTAGTACAATTTTGTATTTGTTAGGGTAAGGGAAGAAATTTAGTAGTAGTAAAATGTTCACGGAAGTTGAATGCTATTTGTTATTTTTTTCTTACTTCTGAATGTAGTTTGAACCAGGTTTTCTTTTGCTTTTAAATGCTTTGTATCTGTGGTGTTTTTGTTGATGATTATGAAATATCTTGGAATTCAGGTTATAATAGCCACCAATATTGCAGAGACGAGTATTACAATTGATGATGTGATTTATGTGATAGACTGTGGAAGGCATAAGGAGAAACGTTACAATCCTCAGAAGGTCATACGCTTTTTGTATTACCATAACCATTGTCTTAACTGGGTGGCGGTCGCATTTCCCCTATATCTATATTCACAACTTTTTGTCTATAGTTCCCATTTCCAGTTGTCCCCAGTGGTAAAAAAGAAAACTCTAGACAGGCTTGGATTCCAATAAAATAATCTACCAGGATCATTATTAAAGAGAAAATTATGAATCTTTATTGATTTTATCTAATCATATGACCTTCTTAGTTACAATACAATTACAGTGTATGTGATCTAACTACAACTATTTAAAGAGTCTCATAAAAAAAACTACAACTACTTAGAGCAAACCTAATCTTGAAGAGGAACATGATAACATGTTAATATTACTAAACCTAGTGGTAGACCAAAATATGCAAGAGAGATAAAATGTCATTTCTGTTCAAAATAAGATTAAAGAATTATTGCTTTGGTGGGGAAGGTAGAACGATCAATGAAAGATAGCATTAAATAACTCCCTTTTCCTATTAGTAGTTAAAAAATCGAAGCTGCATTTACCATGAATTTGTTTGGATATTTTCCCATATTATTCTAATCTTTTGTTGATTATCTTTGGATTGGTCACCTTTAGAAATTATCAAGCATGGTTGAGGATTGGATTTCTCAAGCAAATGCTAGACAGAGGCGAGGAAGAGCTGGACGTGTGAGACCTGGTAATTGCTTTTGTTTATACACACGTCACAGATATGAAAAGTTCATGCGCCCTTTTCAGGTATTTGTCTGCAGTGAAGTTTTCTTTTAAAATTGTCATGGCTGTTATGCAACTTATGCTCCTATGCAGTTGTGTAATTTTGTGTTGCTATTTTGTTATTCTTTTTTATGATCTTAGGTACCAGAGATGCTCCGGATGCCGTTAGTGGAGTTATGTTTACAGATTAAATTACTTTCTTTGGGTTACATAAGGCCTTTTTTATCAAAGGTGAGTATTCTGGTAGCTCCAACTCCCTTGATGATATTCTCTATGGTTACAGTTGCCAACTAATTGTTTTTCTTCCAGGCTTTGGAGCCTCCTAGAGAAGAGGCTATGACATCAGCAATATCATTATTATATGAGGTACCAACGTTATGGCCATTATTTATTTCTTTGATTGTAATAAACTCAAAAAGCTAATATGTTTAATAAGGATCAAGTTCATTGGTCAGATGAAATGTACAGGGAGAGGGAGAGGAACTTCCTGGTCCTGGAGTTACAAAATGTTATCCAATTGGATATTATATAAAAAGGATTAGGTGCAAAAATGCTTGGAATATTGATCGAAGCAAAACCTACCAAAATACTGAAAGATTTCTAAGATTCTAAAAAACTAGCATTACATTGCAGAAAGCCACGGAATCCAGCTCTTATTCTGAGCAAAACCATACACATGAGGATGGTGTTTCCAGGGAATGAAACACAAGATTGTTCTTTTACATTGTTGTGAACTTGTTTTAAGTCACTTTATTCATGCATTTATCTGCACAAATGTGATCCCCCCCATTGCGCATAATGTAATATACATGTGAAGAATAATTATATCTTGTGCTCCCAATCATCAAATTTAGGTGGGGGCTCTTGAAGGCGATGAAGAATTGACTCCTCTTGGACAACATTTAGCAAAATTACCTGTTGACGTATTGATTGGGAAGGTATGCATTCAATAATTAATCCTTTTGTAGCATATATGAATAATTTTTAGAAAAGAAGAAAGGACACTTGTGTTTCTTTAGTATCCTTTTGTAGTATATGTGCAGCTACTGGCTGTCTCAGTACATACAACTTTTAGGAAGTATCTTGTTTTAGCACGCTGTTAATTTTCCTTCTGGTTTTGTTCTCTCTCTATTAGACCTGTCTCTGTCTGCTGATGCATGTACTTGTTGACGCATACATCCTCTCCAAGATGAAAGTTAGGCTTGGCTCACCGTAATCTATTCTCTATGACTGCAGATGATGCTATATGGTGGAATTTTTGGTTGCTTGTCTTCCATTCTCTCAATTTCAGCATTTCTGAGCTACAAATCTCCATTTATTTATCCAAAAGATGAGGTCCAGTTGTCTATGGTTTCTGAATTCCTTCATGTTCTCCTAACTTGTCTGTTCAACTGTGAACATGACCAAAAGGTTTTCAAAATTAATATTAGTGTTTCAATACTTTTCAGAGGCAGAATGTTGAACGAGCTAAATTGGCTCTTTTGTCTGATGAGCGATATGGTTTGGGTGAGTCATGTAGCAATGACAAGCAATCTGACCACCTGATTATGGCAACTGCATACAAGAAATGGGAAATACTTTTGCATCAGGTTAGATATCTTGTACTCCGCCTGGAGGTATTTAAACTCTCATGTTAACTCCACTCATTCGACCTCTGCTTCAAAGTATATTGTGGAAGTTAAAGTTGATAATGAAATTTTGTTTTCATTTTTTCTTGTTTGGTGACTCAAATGTGTTGGTTGCTATGAGAAATTGAAGTTATCCACTTGATAGTTTTTTTGTGTTCATTCTGAAAAGAACAACCTTAGTTTATTAGCTAAGAGTAGATCTCTTCATGGGTTTCCAGCCTAGTAAATGTCTGAGGCTCTGAGCAAAATATGATTTCTTTCTGTCCTTGAATTGGTACCTCCACATCAATTGATATTATCTCATGAGAATTTTATTTTTGCAGAAAGGACCTAAGGCTGCACAGGAGTTCTGCAAATCATATTTCTTAAGCAGTTCAGTGATGTACATGATAAGGTACAATGTCTGACCATAAGGGGTTTTTTCCCTCCTGTAAGATTCATTGATATTGATAGGTGTGCATTAAGGTTAAAGTCAACCTTTATTAGTTCAGTGAGGGTCTGATGCATTGATGTCAAACTTCCCAGAAGTACCTTTTCTTTTAATTAGTAGAATTTTCTAGTTTTTTGTTATGCAACAAACTGAATATGATTCAGAGGGAAAACATGCAAACCTTTTTAGAGTTACAAAAAGGATCTCCAATTAGTGAGCGAAATTCTGAGAGTAGTTTCAAAACTGTTTACATTGAGAGCCTAAAGCAAACTTTTTAGAAAAAAAAAAAAAAATTATGTTATCTCATAGCTGATACTCAATTTCTCCACAACATTGAAGGCTTCCACTTTCTTTAGTCAAAATATCCAGAAAACCATTACCAAACCACCTCCTTATAAGAACTGAAATTCTGCCAATGGATGACTTGAAAAGCATGAGATCAGCTGAATTTCATGGAACCCAGGCCAAATCAAAGGCTTCCGGTGAATATTTTAACATTATAGATGTTTAAATGGAATAGCTTCTCGTTGGTGTACCTTATCTATAGTGCTTGTTGGCTATTCTTCTGGTATTTATAATATTTAGGTCTTTCCTTGTTTTTGTCGGGGCAATCTTTAGCTTTCCATCTTTCTTTCTCAGTCTATACTTCATGGACTTCGAATTTTTGCCTTCTTATCATCCCTGCAAAGTTTTGTTTCTGGTTAAAAAAATGGAGTATGCTAATGCATAGCAGTTATCATTTAATACTTCTAAAAATAATACAATTTTGTATGCCAATGCAACTGCATCTCCATCTGAATGATGTGCTATAATGCCTTTATCAGTATTTGCAGTCAAATATCCACCTAATTGTTTGGTAATTTCTGTATTTAATTTCATTTTTTTTCCACTTTATTTTCAGGGACATGAGGGTACAGTTTGGGACATTGTTAGCAGACATTGGGCTTGTTGATCTTCCCAAAAAATCTCGTGTAAGTTGACCCCAATAATTGAAGATATTTACCTAAAAATTGTTTGCAAGAACCTCTTAAATCAAACAAAAGAAAGCATCAGAATGGAGTTTCACGAAAACATGGTCATTGGCTCTTGAATTATTATGGAGAACCGGGAATCAGAATGGAGGGGGGGGTGGCAGGAAAGCTTATGCTTTCGGTTTTGGTGATTTAACAATATTATAAATTGACCCCAAGGAAACTTGCCAAATTTAGAACAGTGACCCTCTTTTTGGGTGCTAAAACACTACTGAAGTGTTTCACTGAACAGAACAGAAAAATGTGGGCTACTACTTTTATGTTGTGGTTAGATGCTAGAGTGGCATATTGTAAACTTCAACAGTTAGATACTCAAGTTCAGAAATTTCATTCTTTAGTAGTTTGAGTTTCTCTTTGCAAGATAAAATATTATTCTTGTCTCAGTTTGATAGAGTAAGGAAGGAGGACCTTAATGGCTGGTTTTCAGATTCGTCCCAACCATTCAATATAAATTCAGATCATCCATCAATTGTAAAGGTAACTACTTTTGTCCGCTGTAACAGTGGACACTTCATTTTTGTTGATTATTTGACGCTGTGTTGTAAATATATTATGTTCAGCTTTGAGAATAAAGAACCTCTATAGATAAAAAAATAATAATAATTCAAACAAATTTTTTTTAGGATTTTCTATTTTCAAGGAAAAAAATCTAACTACTCTTGCAGGCAGTATTATGTGCAGGACTATATCCAAACATTGCTGCTGGTGTGGCAGGAATTACTGAAGCAGCTCTTAGTAGCCTTGGGCGGTCCTCTGGTCCTGCTACCACAGCTCGTCCATCGTTGTATGATGGTAGAAGAGAAGTATATATACACCCATCTTCTGTCAACAGTAATCTAAAAACATTTCAGTACCCCTTTCATGTGTTCCTTGAAAAGGTTTGTGACTCTTGTTTAGTTTATTCCTTCTACAAGTAAACATTCATATTTTTGTCTTCTTATAAACAGAGATATAAATGGAATATAAGTCTACGTCCAAAAACGTGGCTAAGTTTAATATCACTTTCATTGGCCTTATCCACCTCCGTATCTAACAATAGGAAAATGTTAAGCAGTTCAAAAGGTTGATTAAACTGTGCACATGATGAGAGAAGGGTGGATAAATTCTGAAAGGAATTTGCAGTAAAGTCAAAGCTTGTTTAGTTTTTAAGTATGTTCAATATTTAGAAATAATTGATAGGTTAAGTGACCAAACTGGGCACCTTTATTCTCTCTTTTTTTTTCCCTCAAATATATATATATATATATATTTTTAAGAAAAAGGTAACTGAACTTCCCTATGATTATTGAGTAATAGTCGCATCTTTTCTTGGCCATGACTGTTATCTGAATGAACAAATTTGCAGGTAGAAACTAATAAAGTCTTTATCCGAGATACCTCTGTTGTTTCTCCCTACTCCATCTTATTATTTGGTGGGTCCATTAATGTTCAGCATCAGGTATCGTTTCTATTTTATCTTTTTCTTTGTTCTTGCAGCAGTTAGATTAATTGTAAGTTAATGTAATGGGGAAAATTCTAAAAGTACACTGCTGATTAAGTTGCATGCAACGTAATCATGTACTGTTTTGCTTAGACTTGGTAACATACTCATTTTTCATTGTCCTAGTATTTAAGAAAAGGTATTTTCTGGTCCTGTCACTGCGATGGCACATAATGCGTGATCACATGACCCAAAAATTTCAAAGACTATATTGATTGGAACCAAAAAATTGAAATGGAAATTTACAGAAAATAATATTATTATAAAAGAAGTCAATTACAATATCTGAAGCACGTCGAGAGAGGCATGGACTTTCCCACAAACTGTTCCTGAAAGGTCACAACTCAAGGTAAAAGTTGCCCAATGATGAGCCTTTGAGATTACCATTGAATGAGTTTAAAGTTCTCGTTGAACTAGCCGCTGGTCTCCACGCTTCCAAATCCACTCTGGTTCTGCATGAACAAGTCCAAGTGTTATTGACTAAAGGTGACTTTCAGTTAAACCTCAGTCATCTAGCTCTCCCAACCTCTTAACCCCAAAAGGGTAGCCGACAGAATGCAATCCATAATACCACGGTTTAAGTATCGATCTCTTAATCCTCCCGACTAATTGTGCAGATCCCTGGTATTTCCAAAATTGATCCCAAGTGTCGACCGTCGTATTCGAATCTGTTCTAGGGTGAGGGAAAGAAAAGTGTATAAAAATACCAACTTGTGAAGGTTCATTCGAATGTTTGGCTTTTTATTGTCTAAAGCATATAGTACTTGTGCGATTAATGAACTAGGTTGTAAAGCCTTCCTTTAATCCTTTGGTTGCAGTTCATTTTGATAGCATCTTAATGTATAGTTGATTGGCAATTACATATACATCGCATTTATAACAAGCGTTTATGAGATTAACCTTTCCTATCATCTCAAAATTGAAATACCCTTGACTCTTGTTCTTCTGGTTTCATGCTTTGTTGCCTCAGAGTGGAATTGTCATTATTGACGGATGGTTGAAATTGACTGCACCGGCCCAAATTGCTGTACTCTTTAAAGAGCTTAGATTGACCCTCCATTCCATTCTGAAGGAACTGATTAGAAGACCTGAGGTTCCATCAATCTACCCTTACGCTTTTATATTCATACGAATTAATTTCTTCGTATCTCTGGTTCTTCTGCTTAAAAAATGTCATGCTCGCGTACATTTTCTTCCAGGAACTATCATGGATAGGCTTTAGGTCTTATTCAGGAGACCAAATAATCTGAAATTTAGGTCCCATTTAATGACTATTTTGTTTCTATTGTTCTGTTTTTTAAATTTATGGGTTTTTTTATCCAATTTTCTTACCTTAGCCTTTACTTTTCTTAAAAGGAACTGTTGCAAATGCTGTTTTTTCTTATAGAGTTACATGCCCCTTAGGGAGAAAGACTAACTGCATCCTAGATAATAATAAGAATAAATCTTAATATCTAGGTAACAGTAAATTTAAATAAATTTAAATTTCTAGATACCATAGATCCCTAGATATTGGTTACAATAAATCAGAATAAATTTGAAGAGGGTAGATTGGGGGGTCCCACATCGATTAGAGAACGGAATGAGTGTCAGCGAGGACGCTGGTCACTGAAGGAGGGTGGATTGTGAGATCCCACATCGGTTGGGGAGGAGATCGAAACATTTTTTTATAAGAGTATGGAAATCTCTCCCTAGCAGACGTAGACATCTGTTATAATAAATCTAAATAAATCCAAATGATAGAGTTCAACTAATCTTATTTAACTAAATTACAAAAACATTACATTCCTTATCCACTAGATGGTCACCAAGACCAAGAGGCTCGTCTTTAGCTTTCGGAACAGAAACATTTGAATTTTCACTTTTTTCTTTAGTTTTTGAAACTTGATTTAGTTCTTGAAATCATTGTAGAACGTGAATAATAAAACAAAGAAACTTGTGTGGTGTTATAACTTAAATTTTTAGAAACAAAGAACCAAAAATCTAACATTAATCAAAAGGGGCCTTAGTTTCTGCATTTTCAGCTGTACACGATCTAAACATCGAACTTTACAAACTGTTCTTTGTTGCACATAACTGCACAAAATGGAAAGACGGTCAAGAAGTTGAAAAACTATTCAATATGTCTAGCGTGGCCTGTGTTTTAACTTGATTGGTCAAATACTGAAGCTCTCAGTACTCACCTTAGCAAACAACAAATTGTTTTCTTTTTGTGTTTGAACTCTACTTTGTTGGGAGGGGAGGGGGTGCTCTAGGGAATGATTACGAGTTTATAAGTAAGAAATACATCTCCATTGGCATAAGGCCTTTTGAGTAAGCTCAAAGCGAAGCCATGAGAGCTTATGCTCAAAGGGGACAATATCACACCATTATAGAGAGTCGTGATTCCTAACGTTGTATCAGAGTTATGCCCTTAATTTAGCCATGTTAATAGAATCCTCAAATGTCGAACAGAAAAGTTGGGAGTAGTCAAAAGTGACTCAAGTGTCGAGTAAAAGGTGTACTTTGTTCGAGGACTCCAGAGAAGGAGTCGGGTCTAGATTAAGGGGAGGCTGTTCGAGGGCTCCATAGGCTTCATGGGAGGCTCTATAGTATACTTTGTTTGAGGGGAGGATTGTTGGGAGGGAGTCCTACATTGACTAATTTAAGGAATAATCATGGGTAAGTCCAAAGCAAAGCCACGAGAGTTTATGCTCAAAGTGGACAATATCATACCACAGTGGAGACTCGTGATTTCTGACATACTTTTGTATTTCTCTTTCTCTGGTAGAAACATTATCCTTTGTTGAAATGATTCAGATGCATTACTCCTCTTTTTCTCCCTGCAGACTTCCATTATTATCAATAACGAGGTTTTGAAATCTATAGTTCGTTTGTTGTTAGAAGAAGACAAACCCCTTACATAGCTTGGTAATAGTCAAGAGTAACACCGACGATACCCCGAACCAAGACGAAGTGGTTCCATGCCGAAATGGTCCTTCCTCCAAATTTTCAATTGAAATCTAATGGATGAATTGACGAGGCAGATGAGAAACAACACTCATTTATACGGTTGGTCATTACTCGCTTTCGATTGGATACATTTTTTTTTATATACAAAGATGTTTGAACTATACTGGGAAGAAAAAGAGGACTGAGATTCTCACGCCGCTTTGCCATCAACACTGGTTTCGTCCCGAACTTCTCCAAAATTATGTACCCACTTTGATTCTTTTATAAAAAAACATTGTTGTATATTTTATATCCATATCTCGAGCCTCGATCTCAAGTCTGTTTAGTTATATTATTGAAAATTTAATATCTATTCCATGTTTCTGTCTCGATCTCTCGCTTTTTTATAATTATACGTTTTAATGTTATTCTACCCATTGTGTTGGCTAAGGAAATTTCTTGGATGTTAGAATAAGCAAGTAGGACAAGCATCAACTCTGCCAAACATTCTAGGGTTCTTAGGGGATTGTATAAAAAATGTATGATAATGGAGCAATTTCTCTTGTGGGACTGTTTATGAGTTAAAATACTATTAGGACAAGCATCAACTCTGCCAAACTTTTTTTTTTTTTTTTTTTTTTTTTGAAAATGGTAAGAGCTTTCTTCTTTGAGTTCCGTCAATGGCCTCTCAAACTAGAGGTAGAAATTTATCGAACGAACTGCATTCGGCCTAAAATCTTCACTATAAACTCAGTTCAAAGAGTGGATATCAACACATCTTTGTCACATTGTGACAGAGAAAGTAGGGGATTCAAAAGTAATAGTCCAATCTCAACGAAAAACAAGGGATTCCCACCGGAGCAAATCATTGAACCTTCTTGAACCTATTTACCTCGTACGTCAAATCAGGGAGAGTCCCCTCCCTGATTGAACGAACGAGGTAAAAACTTCTGTCCCAGGGGCCTTGCCTTGCTTTAGCCTCTTTAGGGGTTCTTCCTCTCTCTCATTATCATTACCTTCCTTCCTTGGTAGCTTCTTTCTCTACAGAACCGGAATCGGATTGAAGGAGGTAAAAAGGAGTTTACAGTGAAAGAATAAAAGGAGACTAAAGATGAATGAGACTTTACAAAAATGATTACAAATTTGAACGGAGATGAGGTCTCTAAATTTTCTACATTGTGTCTAATAAATTTTTTAACGTTGAAAATATCAAATAAACTTTTGAACTTTCGGTTTTGTGCCTAAACAGCTCGGGAGGGACTTTAAAGTTTGGAAATCTATTTGACATAAATTTGAAAATTTTAGAGATTCTGTAAAGTATCTTATCGGATTTAGATGACTATAGATATGTTCGTAAATCTTCAACTTTTCTTCTCAGTTCTTGAATATTCCTTCTACAATCTGAAACGCAAATTATGCAAAGATTGATCCTTTTGTTTACCATATTCGTTTACAAATCAACCTAACTAGTTTTGGGTAAATTGTATCATACTCATCACCTAAATTTGAGTTCCACCGAACATATTTTTTTGGTTCCTCAACTACCCTGTATACTCTACATGCTTACCAACACGATGGGATTGATCTAGTTGGTCCTAATATCAACATTAAATAAACGTCTACCTTCCAAATATGTTCTAATCTTCTTGAGATGGAAAATGTAAAGTAATATGTTTCGAGTTCAGTTTCCATTTGGTTTGTAAACATATTACACTTTTACCATTAAATTTTACGGCTTTAATTTTAAAATATTACATTTTTTACTTTCGAGTTTTGAGTTTTGTTTCCATTTGGTCTCTGGGTTTCGAGATTTACATTTTTACCCTTGATTTTCATTAAATACTTGCTTTTTCGTCATAAGTGATATTACTATTAATTAATTTATAACTAATTATTTTCACATTCACTATTAAAATAAATTAAAAATTTTACATTAAGCTTATTTAAATTAATTAACTAAAAGTAAACATCAAATATCATAAACGAGCCTGCATAACACTTCGAGGGTAAAAATGTAAAATACTGAAATTTACGAACTAAATGAAAACTAAACTCGAGAAAAACTAACTCAAAACTTAAGGTTTAAAAGAATATTTTATTTTCTCGAAAGAAAATAAAATTTTCCAACCTCTTACATTATTACCCGTATTTTCTAACATAATCGAGAAATAAATACTTAAATATTTAATAAAGATATACGTCTTAACCAATTAAACGGGTTAGATTGGACCAACTACTTAAACAAAATTTAAAAGAAATTAAGATAAAGTTGTTTCAACCCCTTATGAGTTCTTAAAAAAAAAAAAAAAAAAAAAAAAAAAAAAAAAAAAAAAAAAAAAAAAAAAAAAAA
>NW_019268550.1:1993543-1996335 GCF_002738365.1 Cucurbita moschata | reverse complement strand
AAAAAAAAAAAAAAAAAAAAAAAAAAAAAAAAAAAAAAAAAAAAAAAAAAAAAAAAAAAAAGGAAAAAGATAAGAAAGGATCAACGAAAGTCGGAGAGCAGTCTTTGTTTTGGTAAAACCAAATCAAGATTTTGGATCTCTCTTCTCTCTCTCTTCGGATCCAAGTAATCTCCTCCCCCGTCTTCAACACCAGTCTCGAGCGCCGACAATTGTCTCCACGACAATCCCGATCTCAGATTCTCTCGCTCTAAGATCCGACATTAATCCCCTTATCTTACTCTCTTTCCAATTCCAAGTGATTCAGTAGCATTCTGGCCGCTGTATCCTTCTGAACTGTGTTTTTTTTTCATTGATGATGTTATGATATGGTTTCCAAGCTTCGAAGCTAGGGTTTCTCTCGACCATGGCAACCACTCAAACTCCGAGCTGGCGGGAGGGCATGTCCTCTGATAATATTAAGGGCTTGGTTCTTGCTCTTTCCTCTAGTTTTTTTATTGGTGCTAGCTTCATTGTTAAGAAAAAGGGTTTGAAGAAAGCCGGCGCTTCTGGAGTCAGAGCAGGTATTTCACTCTTTCTTGTTGTTTGCTTCGATTTTCCAAATTAAGGGTTAATGTAGTTCCTGGATTTCTTTGCTTCTGAATCTTTTCGAATTCTTAGAAATGAATGTCATGAATGTCGCAATCGGCATTTCATGCCCTGACTTATCCGTTATTAGAGGTGGGTCACACTATTAATGAGGTTCTCGACGATCTTTTCTTGATTTGAATTGTGAAATTGGATCTATTGTATCCATTAGTCAATCAATTATAGTATTTACTTATTTGGATGCTCATTGCCAATAAAAAAGGTTTATTTAACTCCTTCCAAGTACAGACTCCAGGCACTGTAAAACAGATAGATATATTCTTAACTACTATTTGTTCCTTGGCGGACGAGTAGCCCCAAAAGTCTAATTCCTTATATAGGCTACTTGTGATGAATTGAGCTCTGTATCGTTTGAACCTTCAAGGTGTTTGTCTAATCGTCTCTTCTGATTAAGAAGTGCTCTTGAGTTGGAATCATTCTGGGCAGTAGCCTTTCATCATGGTATTGAAAATGCACGTGCTGATCAATAGTTCCGTAATTATGATTTGATGCAAATCTATGCCGATTGGGAGTTCTTTTTCTTATCCTCTTGGCTTCATGGGGATATCCAATTCCCCTTTGGCACCTTTTCTTATCCTCTTGGCTTCAAGTTTTGTTTTCTATAATGTTTGATGAAGGTTCTCATGCCTTTGAAGTTGATGATTGCTTCTCTCTTATCTTTATCATGCTTTGGGTGCATGGTAACTGTTATCTAGCGTGGTTTACTGTAATTGATGTGATGATTTATGTCAGGAGTTGGAGGTTATTCTTACTTGTACGAGCCTCTTTGGTGGGTGGGCATGATTACAAGTAAGTCTTTTTGACTTTTTACAATGTAGCTTATACTAAAGGCCTTTATTATTTGTTTCCCTGCCAGACGTGGCATATTTCTTTTAAAAACATGTAACCACTAAATAGAGATTACTGAAATTATTTGTTAGATCTCGCACAGATTGTGGAATTTATTTGTAATAGTTTTTTTTATCAGTCCTTGATACCAGGCCCCATGGCCATTTCGTTTAATAGATGTTCCTTTATTAAGCAAACGTTTTCTGTGAACAAGTGATTCGGGATTTGGCTTCTTTCTCAATTCAGTGCATTTAGTTTTAATAAATTTACAGCAATGAAGCAAATTATTGTTTTTTTTTTTCTTTTTGTTTTTTGCAAATCCTAGTTGATAAAGAAAAACATAGGGCCATGGGTTTTCTTTTTCCCGAGTGGACCTAGAAATCAATGTTTATGCTCTAAGATTAGTATTGCTTGGTGACTATTATTGCAAAGCATATAATCCTTTCGAATTTGCAGATGTATAATGAAAGGATAAGGTTTTGATACTGGAAAAAAAATTATGGGAAATCCTAACGTGGCAATTGTTATTTCTACAGTGATTGTTGGAGAAATTGCTAATTTTGCGGCTTATGCATTTGCTCCAGCGATACTGGTTACCCCACTTGGTGCTCTTAGCATAATTATCAGGTATGGTCTGAAGTTGCACAGATTAAGTTAGAAATTTTGGTTGTTTATACTCATATTATCATGATATCTTGCAGTGCAGTGCTGGCGCATATTATATTACGTGAGAGGTTGCATATTTTTGGAATTCTTGGCTGTATTCTTTGTGTAGTGGGTTCCACAACCATTGTGCTTCATGCTCCTCAAGAACGTGAAATTGAATCTGTAACTGAAGTGTGGCAAATGGCCATGGAACCAGGTAACTTTTCGTTACTGTGAATGCTGTCCTCTTTAAAATATCATTGATTCTGATTAATAGTGATTTGGTTATTTTATTTGTTTTTTAATTTAATATTTCCCTTAAGAGAGGATGAGAACACATAGGTGACCCATGCATCTGTGTCAAGGCATAACTCAAATGATCTGGGATGAATAAGATTAAAGGGCTGGGACCCGTTCTTTAGATTCTTGTGAATGATGCCCTTTGAAAAAAAAAATCAACAATATTTTTTTCCATATTATTAGAAAGACGAACAAAAAGAGAAGGGGGGAGAGAGAGAGAGAGAGAGAGAGAGAGAGAGGGAAGGAGGGAGTCAGAGAAGAAAGAAAGAAAAACTCTCAGCATATCCTCTTATTAATGTTGAATGAAGCAATTTGGAGGTTTAAAATTTTTTAAAAAGTCCATTCTTTTTTTTTTTTTTTTTTTTTTTTTTTTT
>NW_019268550.1:1986621-1993275 GCF_002738365.1 Cucurbita moschata | reverse complement strand
TTTTTTTTTTTTTTTTTTTTTTTTTTTTTTTTTTTTTTTTTTTTTTTTTTTTGCTTGGAATTGTGCTCTTGAAATTATTAAACGTTCAGAAACTACCTGCATTCTAGTGTATGTAGTCTGTGAGAAAGCAGAGAACTGTTGGCAAGTTCTTTTTTTTTTTTTTTTTTTATCACCAGTGTAACCATAAGCTTTTTAACTTCCCCCATTAAACGAGTAGACCTTACTTGGTGTCTCCACAATAAAGTATAAGACTTCCATAAAAAACTATATACAAGTAAAGGACTGCTTACTTCACCCTTTTTAGCAGCCTCTTCTTAACTGTTAAAGCTCACAATATATGGGTGATATGAATTGAGAGAAAAACTTTAAACCTTGTTTTTCATATCTATATCTTGGTTCTCTGGGAATGATGTTTAAAATCCAGTTACTTATTTGATTTAACTAACATATTGGTAATAATAACGAACTTTTATTTGGCAGCCTTTCTATTATATGCAGCTTTGGTCATGACAGCTGTGTTTATACTTATATTCCACTTTATACCACAATATGGCCAGACTCACATTATGGTTTACATTGGTGTTTGTTCCCTTGTAGGATCTTTGTCGGTATGTATCGATCTTGCATCCCCGTTATCTTTATAATTTTAGAAGTTATCTGCAATTTTTAATTTCTAATTTTTCCTTCTCTTCAAGTGATATTGTAATTGAATATCTAATGACAGGTCATGAGTGTGAAAGCAATAGGAATTGCCTTGAAGCTAACATTATCAGGAATGAACCAGCTAATATATCCTCAAACCTGGATATTTACTCTAGTTGTGATCACTTGTGTGCTTACGCAAATGAATTATTTAAACAAGGTAAGTAGTGCTCATTTATGGTTTTAATCTTTTTAGAAACAAATTTAGCATTACTCCCTGTATCCTTATATGATAGTATTTTTGTGGTCCATAAGTTCATAATTTGATCTCCGGAGTCTTTTTAAATGCATGCATGCATACATACATATATATATATAGAGAGAGAGAGAGAGATTCACTGGAATCTCTCTATGATAGCTCTTTTTCTTTCTTGGGGGGGTTCTGCGATTGAAATAACAGAATGTAAGAGGTGAAGTAACCCAAGGGTAGCTATAAAGCAGAAATTACTAGGTCCCGATTGTCAATGAGCAAGAAAAAAGGAACCTTGAGTGATAGATGAATGACTTTGCCAAATCCATCCACAGATAATAGAAGGGTGTGAACCCTTAAAGTGATTCATGAAGATATCATAAAACACAAGTGTTCTTACTAAAGAAAACACCAAGAAAGATCATTTGAAGCAAGAACATTTCATCAGTGAACCTTGATACTTGGAGGGATCAATGTCAATACTGATGAGACTACTGTGGCAGTGGCAAGCGTTGTGCTGTCAAAATGAAGAACTTTCAATGTAGGTTTTGTTTAGTTCTTTCAGTTTGTTTTGTTATTTCATGAGTTCGGAAGGATGTGGGTTGTTCAAAGTTATATGAAGGAATTGGTGCAGGGTTGACGTCTCCATTGTTTAAGGAATTTTGTCTCTTTTGATTCCTCGTGGTTATTAAGTGCATTTGCTCTTCCTTTTTTCATTTGTGCTTTTCGTTTGTTTTTTCCTTTGATTTATTGTGGTATTGGGTTTTTGTACTTTCCTTCATCTCAAGGGAAGAGAGGTTTCACTGTTTTGGTAATTGGAAAAGACTTGAGGAAAGCATTTTGGAACCAAGAGTGCCTCAAAAAATCAACTTCTTCATCTGATCTATATGCGGGAAAGCAGGAAAGCAGACCTCACAAATGAGACACTGCGGAAAGCCTATCCAGACAAACATCTCAATATCTCCTAGCTGGTGCATCCTTTGCGAAAGTGTGAGTGGAACCTTGGATCACTTATACTCTGTAACAGCCCAATCCAAGCCCACCACTTGTAGATATTTTCCTTTTTGGACTTTTCCTCCTGGGCTTCCCCTCAAGGCTTTAAAATGCGTCTGCTAAGGATAGGTTTCCATACCGTTATAAAAAATGCTTCGGTCCCCTCTCCAACCGATGTGGGATCTCACAATCCACCCCTTTTGAGGGCCCAACATCCTCACTGGCACACCACCCGATGTCTGGCTCTATACCATTTGTGACAACCCAAGCCTGCAGATATTGTCTGGCTCTCAATGTGCTTTCGTGCCAAGTTGGTGGTGACTACCCTAAACATCTTTGAAATTCAACAGTGCTTCCCAAGAGTTGTTAGAGAGAGACTTATCCAGACTTTGCGCAGGAATCCTTTCAAGTGAAATGTGAAAATTTATTGGATTGACATTTTCAGGTCCTTATGAGGCAAACTTGACGCGAAAGACGTTGAGCAAGTCAAGATAGTTGCGTGGACTCCTACCTTATGGATGTCCTTATTTGGAAAAGGGTGATTGGCCTAGCTTCCAAATAGTACACTCTTTGTAGATCTTTCTTATTACTCTGTTATAGACATTAGTGACAATGGGAGAGAATTTACGTAATCCAATTCGCTGGTAGACAAGCAAAAAGAAGTTGCATATATATATATATATATATATATATATATATATATTTACCATTTTTATGTATGAGATTGGATGTGTTGGTGCTAGTTTATATATTTGGGTATTCTTGATTGAACTTATGTTTTCTTATGAATGTATATTTTCAATCGTTTTAAAGAATATATACCTTTTTTATATGATCTCATCTAGCCAACATATTTCTCCTCTCTATGTTGGCAGGCACTCGACACTTTTAATACAGCTGTTGTATCACCGATATACTACGTTATGTTCACATCATTTACCATTTTGGCCAGTGTGATAATGTTTAAGGTATACCCGACGACTGCTGATTGTGGTTTCTTTAAACGTGTACAAAGTGATCGAACATATTTTGATCTGTTTAAAAAAAATATATTCATAGCACACTACATCATGGGATCTTATCAATGAGAAATGTTCAGAGATTTGCATGCATGTATATCCTTGCTTTCTTGCTTTGTCTGGTTCTGAGTCATGGTGTTTTTTGTTCTGGTTTATAGATGGATCTAGAAGCCACAGTACATTGTTACGTTCTAGCTAGGTGTTCTTCATATTTAAACGGATATCTCTCTCTCTCTCTCTCTCTCTCTCTCTCTCTCTCTCTCTTAGATTATTGCCTCCACATATTTAAATGGTAGGTATTTTTCAACATCTTTTGAATTACTTCTTTCAGGACTGGGACAGGCAGAGCCCAACGCAGGTTGTAACGGAGATGTGTGGATTTGTAACCATTCTTTCAGGAACTTTTCTTCTTCACAAAACAAAGGACATGGCTGATGGTATGCCTCCTTAAAATTATGCTGTCATTTTCAATTTGGTCCTTTTTTTTTTCATCTTTGTTTATTTATAGCTTAGGTAGACACACTATACCCTCCCCCATTCTTGTTGTTTGGATAGCTGAGTATCCAGAAGTCTCATTTAACGGCCCTCCCTCACTCATTTCCTTAGAGGCTTTGTCCACTCAAAGCCAGCACTAGGAGATCATAAGGGGTTTTAATTATTAAGTTTTCATCCTGACACGTAAAACAAACATCTCGAACACTTGGGATTCCCCCATCCCTATCAATAGTAGTCTATACCGGGTTACATGTATACGAAAACAAACTGTCATTATTAGTACATTGATCATAGCTGTATATATCATTTTTCACAAATGTTGAATCTATTCCATAACTTTGCAAAACTGGTACAGGTCCATCGGCGAGCTTATCGATACGTCTCTCTAAGCATGCCGAAGAGGATGGGTTTAGTGGTGGAGAAGGCATTCCTCTCAGACGACAAGAATCCTCGAGGTTGCCTTGATCCTTTGAAAGTATGAGCATGTTCAGGTTTCATGTCGACATCAACTTGTATTCTATCACAAGTTTCTACCCCCCTAGATGTTCCTTTTTGGATATAAGTAAAGATAGAAAGGTGAGAATTTTCTTTCACTTCCCATTCTGTCTCCCTAGACTTGACAATGGGGGTAATGCATATTGCCTTTGTACACAAGATCTTGTGACCTCGCACAAATCCCATATGAAAGATGCAAGCCAACAGAATTCTTTTTCATCAATTGGTAATACATATTGCCTCTCCCCCGACATATCAGAACTCGCTCAGTCTCTTTCTAAAATGCACGGATATAGCTGTTCTTAGACCGTCTATTCAGCCATTTTCATTCCTAGTGTTTTGAAAATTGCCTTGGTTTTCTTCTTCATTCACATTTTAAATATGGGTTCGTGATGTTGTATCAAGCAGGTAGCACTTTTGAGGAGTGGGGTATGACTAGTTTAACCTAAACTCAAGAGCTCAAGGTGATTGTAATTTCCCTTTGTTTCTAAGCTTTGGTATATCTAAAACGTAAGTCTTTCCTTTGTTGCAATCCTCCAAGTTGTTTAATGGATTCTTTCCAGTAATTGAAAGTAGAACTGAAACAGAGCCAAGATTAGTCGTTAATCTGTATCATGGTTCAACATGGAGAAAAAGAACTAAAGCATTTTTAGGAAGGATTACTAGGTGCTGGATTTGTAAAGAAATGGTGATTTCATTGGCTCTCGATTGATCCATAAAAAAATTTGGTCCCTTTGGTGCCTATTCAGCTTCCTGCATTGTTGCCTCGAGTTAACAGCAACACTAATGTGGTGTGTCATTTAGATTAAATTGCATCTGACTTGTTTTGAATCAAGATTTCTGGGTTCTTGGCTTTTTGGCATTTGCTTTAAGAGGTCAGAAACGGATCACAATGTATTGATTTGTAATCACAGTTCTCACAGCAATGCTGCAATAGCTGAATGGCCCCAACTTACCTGCAGTAGCTGAGTAGAATATACACGAGCTGGATGAGAATTAAATAGTTCATACGAAACCATAACTTAACAGAAAAGCTTTCCTTCAATTCTAATCATGAAGACATCATTCGTGACTGAGCAACCTATTGGTCAAAAAAAGAAGATTGATCTTCGGAACATGGAGAATAAGCTTTATCTCTAAATATCATATTAGAAATACATGGAAACACATCTCAATTTCCAAAAACGAATGAAAGATAGTTCAAATCAACAAAAATTATACAAAACTCTTACGCACAGATACAGACCTCAGTAAGCTATCCGAAAATTCCCAAATCAAGGATTACAATACTTGGTCCAAGTACGCCGGTCAATGAACCAAGCATGAGGAGGAAAGAAAACAGATCATAATTATAAAACCAAATGTTTTACCACATCGAGGAATCAAACCGGAAAGCTTTTCTGTTTTCTTGCTTGATTCATGTTTTGTTCGATCCCTCGGATAAAGCAGATTATTGATAACTCAAAAGGCAAGAAAAAACACTAAGCACAAAACAGAAAGAATATAATATAGCATTCCAGAGTTCTTCGTTAAGAGATACAGTAAAACAGAAAAGAAAAAAAAAGATATTCGAATCCAATCCTTCGATCCTCCGATTCATGCAAATGACACAAACGAACAACATCAAACATCGACGAACAGCCTAAAAACGTGAGATTCTTTCGTCGCAGATTCCTCGGGAAACAAACTCAAAGAAAAATCTTAACCTAAACTTACTTGTGAGGAAGAACAATAGCTTTGGAGAAACAAGCTTGAATGTCGCACGCCTCCTCCTTGCAGGGTTCTTTGCTCGGTTGAGGCATTTCTCCATCTCTCTCTCCTTCTCTCGCGATGTCCAACAAATTATTATATATGAATTGAAAAATAATAATAATAATAATAATAATACTCCAGAAAAAGCCACGTGGAGATCTTGGCTACTTTATAAAATAATTTTTTTAAATTAAATTGATAAAACACTTTTTAGCTTAACTATTGAGGCATCTACCACCTAAACTAACAAGTTAACATATATTTTTGTGATATCTCTAGGAGTCTACACGAGTTTGGTTGAGAAATTTTTTTGGACCAACCCATAATTTCGGGTTAGTTGAGTTAGCAATTCAAGTAACTTGAAATATATTACAACCCAACTTAACCCAACCTTTATTCTCAAGTTAGATTGGATTAGGTTGTCAAGTTGTTCAAACTGACGTTGCGATGGTTAGCTACACATACAGAATTATATGGAAGTACTTTAAGAAATTAATGAAGGTGGCTGGGCAAAGAGCTACCTGTGAGGAGGACTGGGCGACAAGATGGTCGAGCACTGCACTGCAGTACAAAAGTGTCGAGGTGAGGGGTATTTTATCTTGTCTACTAGGAGTGTGATGTCTAGTTTGCAAGAGACATGGTGTGTCGTCCATGGGGAATAGTCTTCACTATTAGAAGGAAGAAGTAACATGATCATGTCGCTGAAAGACAATCCCAAATCCTACGAAAGAATCGTTACGAAAAAATTCTTAAAATTTAGATTTTGCATCTAAGAGGACCTAGACCGAACAATATTTATTCAATATCATCTATTAGATCAAACGTTTTTTCTTTTTTTGTTCAATAGAAGAGAGTGTAGGAAGCATTCCATGAGTAAATCAAGGATTTCATTGGAAATCACATAAGTTATTTCTCACCATAATGCATTACAGGTACTGAATGTCTGTCCAAACAGCACAGAAGAGAGTGAATTTTTTGGATGAAACAAAAAAAAAAAAAAAAAAAAAA
>NW_019268550.1:1984621-1986226 GCF_002738365.1 Cucurbita moschata | reverse complement strand
AAAAAAAAAAAAAAAAAAAAGAAGAAGAAAAAATGGTGCTTGCTTACAACTAATGTGGATTATAATTGATTAGACGACATAATACAGTACATACAGATACCACCACCTCCGGTAGGCCACACAACCCATGTAGAACAAACAAAACAACGGCAATGACCACCAGGTGCATGCATGCATATGAAGATGTTAACTCCAGAAAAGCCAGGAAACAGCGGCAAAGAATTAAAAGGCAGAGAGCAGGGACACAGACAGGTACCAACACTGGAAGAGATCAGCAGCAGCAGCGTCTTGCACAACGGGACGATTGTTTTCGTTCACCAATTCGGCAAAAATTACCCAGGCACAACACTTTTGAAGCCAAACCAGAAACCTAACTGCGCACTGGACCTGTTACCGGGTCACGACTTGAACCAGAATCCTTTTGCTTCAAAGAAAGATTGGCAAATTGATTGTCGAGGTCTTTGCTCGAACTACGTCGATGACTAGAAGAGGGTCGTAGTGGTTGAGGTTGTTGCTGCTGCTGATGTTGCTGCTGCTGATGTTGCTGCTGGTGCATAGCTCTTAGCCTTCCAATCTCCCTCTCCAGTACTTCCTGCTCCACTGGACATAGTTCATCTCTTAGCTTTCTTGTAGAAATAAGAGGAAATTGTACTACTCATAACATGCATCCAAGAGTTCTTTCAAAGCATGGAATTGTCTACAAATTATGATGTTAATACTTGTGCACATAGTTTTCCCAACTAAGTTCGACATTAGCACCCAACAAATATTAATGAGGATTTCATAAAATGTACACAATTAAGTTCAACCGTTCAATAAAACCGAAGGAAAAGGTCGGTTACAAATTCATCTGGAAAATAATAGTTAGGAAGTCACCGTCAAGAAGGGAAAACAATACTAGGACTCCTAGAAGCCGAGCCAACGAAACGATGGTCTTCTCAATATGCACCACAAACTCCATTTAAGAAAGCAAATATAAGCATTTGTTCCAAGCTAAACGTCAATGTAAAGTGATGAGATCATGAGTAGAGGGTAAGTCACTTAGTCACCATGTATGAAGATTATTAAAGAAATCGCTAGTCAATGTAGTAAATCTATCTTGATCAACAATATCAATGAAGATAAGACAAGAATTGTAATGGAGTTACTCATATGCCATAAATCAGGACAGTTCTCAGTTCACATGCAAGTGTAATATCAAGTTTAGATCACGAAGTTTGAACACTTTCAAAATTATTTAATAACATTATGCATGCATTCCAAACACATAATTTCAGAAATATAAAGATAAACATATTTTAAATGGGTCCCAGTACTTTTGTTGTAGTATGATTTTAGTTCCTACACCTTCATATGTTTCAACTTGGTCTATATACTTGAGAACAAAATTTACCAACACTCCTTGCATGTCCATCTCTTGCTGATGTAAGGATCCACATAGCATCATATCAGATTACAAATGATGTCACATCATTCAAGTACACGAACTAAAATGAAATAAATTAAAATACAAGAATAAAATAGGGACTAAAGATCTAACCTTCTTAATTAGTGTTCTTTAAGAAAGCCCATAGGAGGTTTTTTTTTTTTTTTTTTTGGGGGGGG
>NW_019268550.1:1947662-1984126 GCF_002738365.1 Cucurbita moschata | reverse complement strand
GTTTTTTTTTTTTTTTTTTTTGGGGGGGGATTATTTGGTTTTGGGTTTGGGTTGATTTCTTATCTATTTCTCATCGAATGAAATTCCTTGCTTGGTTTCCTTATCAAAAGATAGACGGCTACAGAAATCATTTACTGGGAAAGAATACCCTTCCTTAATCTCTTTCTAGCCCATCATAATTCTGTCAAAAAGTTCTATGTAATAGTACCATGAAGTTTGTTTGCAGATAAATACCACAGTTAATGATTCAAGTAAAAAATACTTCTATATCGAATCTACCTACATACTTACATATTTACCTGTGTATGAAATCTATCTACCTACTTCCCTGTATAACTATGTATCTATCAATCTACACAGGAAAAGAGACGACTCGTGAATAGGAGCTTACAGTATTTAATTAGCTGCTCTTGAGCTAAATTCTCTAACCGCTGCTTGAGAGCATTGTTTTCCATGCTAAGAATAAGATGCTGCTGGTTGAGAAATTCAAGCTCAGCTGAGACTTCAGAGCCCTCTGCCTATGGAATAACAAATGTTGAGGTGATATTTGACCTTTTACATCAACTGTATGAACCTACTAATTCATAATTTCAGCATCCAATACTGACCTGCAGAGCTTGTACTTTCCTTTCAAGCTCAGCTATATATTGAAGTTTCCGAACCCTTGAACGCTGAGCAAATTGCCTGTATCATTTGATTTCAAAATTAAATCAAATGGAAGTTGTAAATGCAGTTAACAGGAAGTTTCTACTCGTGAATAAAGGAACCACATTATTAAGTATCAATAAAACTATCCCAATTTCAGATTAATGAAAACAAGCAATATATAGCATAATAAATAATGGGACATGAAATGTACAAAAATTCTATGTTTTGATCAGCAAGATAGGGATAGTTAGCACGAGAATGAAATGTACTGCACTGTCATTATTTTCATTGTTGTCACTTCATTATAAGTACGATTATGAACCAATGGCAAACACGTTTTCAATGTACTTCTTCAGTTTAAGATATTGATCAGGACCATGCAACATTTCATAATCCACAAACTCAAATGATATTTCACATTTAAGTCTTGCGGCCAAAAAAAATTACTACTGACCACATAATGGAATCCAACGACCTCTACTGTGGCATCCATCACTATGAAATTTCAATCATAGAGCACAAGCAAGGACAATATCAAGTTATTCAAAGAAATGTTCTTATTTTCCATCTTATGGTCACACCACTAGAATTAGGAGGTGTCATCTCTCTTTGTGTTTCTTATTCTTCTTTGAAGTGAAAGGTTGGCACTATCTTTCTCTCTCTTTCTCTTTTTTGACATTCGTGAGTGTCCAAGCCAGCTTACACACCTCAACTATTCTCACAAGCCTAACACTACAAGAATTGGGCACCTAAGAAACTTGTATTCAAGGTTGTGGTCACCTTGGATTGAACCTCATTCCCTTTCAGTCTTATATTATACTCATGACCCTTACCACTAGGTCAACCCATTATGTTTGTTATAAATTTCTTTCTCTAATAAAAGAAATCCGTATTTTCAAATTTTGTGAGGCAGAGTCGAACTGATGAAATATCATAAAACATTTAGCTTGAACTTGAAACCCAGAATTTAACCATGCTGCTTGAGTTTGAGCTCTATAGTAACTGTTCACTCGTTGACAGGAGAAATTATGAAAATTATATTGAAGAAGAAAAAAAAATAGGAATGTTCTAACACAATTGATGCTTAATGCATTAAAAAACAAATTGAAAGTCGTTTGCCCCTACACCAGGTTGAAAGATTATAGATGATGATAAGTGTTGGAAGACAGAAATAGTATCTACGTGTGGAGATTTGATATTGGGTATCCTTAAAAAAAAAATAATGCATAACATAAAAATAAAGCCATAAAATACCAGATAAAATATTGTCCAATAAGACGTGGGTTTTAAAAAAAACTTCACGGCATAGATAAAAAACATCAATGAACTATAAACATCTAAAAGAATTTAAAATACAGTTCTAAGTGGTAAGCAGAAAAAAATGGGAAGAGAAAAATAAGGCTGGGGATATTCAACTAAAACAAGCACTCTTGGTCAAGATGTTAACCAAGTTTCAGTATATATATGCAGATACTAAAATAAAGTAAAACATCATATACATACTGTTTGGCGCGTTTATTTTCTGTATCAGACGAAGATGATTTTCCATGAGAAACATCTTTCCTTTCAGAAGAGACTTTTGGATCGTGTGAACCAGACTCAACTGGATCCTGCTTTTCACTTGCTGTAGAAGGCAAACCATCTGCTTCCTGCGGAGCGCTTAATGGTCCTGAGGTATGAATAACAATGTTCTCCCTGGGAGAATGAAGAGCAATAGGATTATTCATGGTAGATAAAGATGATTCCCACACCCTATTCTTCTGTTTTGTTACATTCGCTTCAGTATAGAATGAAGCATGCCTTGCATCCCTTTGATGATCAAATTCTTGAGATAACCATGAGTGTCCAGGAATTGCATTTGCATATTTGAAATCTTCTTGCGTGATACTATCAAAATTAACATTGGCAGCATCTGTATATGCAAAGGAGTCACTCGACGAACGTCGATGACCAACTCTGCGAACAGGGGTCTCTGGCTCATTGAGGAGATCATCAAGCCAAGAAGGCTGCTCCTCTATTAAAATGCTTTCGGAAGAAGTTCTTTGATGGTAGCTGTTACCATCTCGTGGTCTCTGAACAGCTTTTGCACCGATAACAGTGTTAGGAACAAATTCAGTATATGATGGAGAAACGCTCGGAAAGGGACTTTTGGGAGGGAGTAGTGCATGTTTCCCAGAACTCATAAAATTTCTGACGTTGGATGACCCTTTAGAATTCTCCATAGTAAGAAATACAAGAAACTCCTTTTCCTGTAACATGATAAGAACTATTTAAAGAACAAGACAGACATGGTCGATAGATTAAGGTTAAGAAGCAACAAAAAGGGCAGTCCATGAAACATCTGCAAATACAATTAGAACTCTTTTCAGCTATGCTAGAACAATGTATTGCTTTTATCTACATTGTGCCATGTACACGTTTATGCTGCTCGCTCGAACACAAATCAATTCGCTGAAACAATGAACTAACTATGCCTCGAAGTGGTACCAAACAACAGAGGACAATCGATAGCAGATCAGCCAAAAAACATCAAATAGTAAGGGAGCTGTACACCAAAACTTTACAAATTATGAAAAATTGGGAGTAGCTAATTTAGAAAGAAAACAAAGGGAACCTCATCCAAACAAAAAAGATCAAATGAAAATTGAAATCTTACACAACCATACCCTTACCCATTTAACTAAAAACTAGGCAGAGAAGATTGATATCAACCATTATCTCCTCCACTAAACAGATACATGGGGTGATTCTGTAAAATAAGATTTTCAAGGCTCCAGCCTCAAGAAAAAGATGTAAAAGCCTCCCCTCCAATTCCCTCCCACATTTTCTCAGCAACCAAAATAAAACCTGAAGGATGCATAAAAAACTCAAATCCTATTGAAAGAACAGTTTCAGAGAGGAAGAGAATCAAACAAAAAGGCGAGATTTGAAGGGCCGACGAGACAACTGGCGAACAAATTGCATAAAATCAGAACAAATTCAATAAAGTGGAAGCGGAAAAATGGGAAACAATTCCTCTATTTTGTAGAAACAGAAGGAAAACATAAGAGAGAGAAAGAGAAAGAGAGGAAAAGAACAAACCTCTATGTCGATTGAAGAACGAAGATCTTCGAAGCGTAACGCGAACAAGGAACGAATTCAAGGCGAAAATGTTCTCAGGAATTTTACCTTTCCTCTAGGGTTTGGATTTTCACCCCCACCTCTCAAGATGCTGAGCTCTCTCTCTCTCTCTCTCTCTCTCTCTCTCTCTCCCTCTCTCTCCCCTCTCTTCTCTCTGTCTGAGACTGAAATTAAGTGGGTGCAGATGCCGGAAGCTTAGATTGAAAAACAACAAAATTAAATTAGACTAATTATCAAAATAATAATAATTATTATTATTATTATTATTATTATAAAAATAAATAAATAAATAAATATTTATACATTTTCATGTCCAGCTTTTGTTGTCTCTATACCTAACTGGCCAACTCAGTTTTTACTTTTCTTTTCTTTTTTCCTTTTTTTTTTTTTGTTAAATATATTTTATATTAAATTATAAATTTATTTCTCGAGTTTTCACGTTTATACCCTTCGTTCTCTCAACTTCTTCTTTACTTTCTTTTCACGTCTTAATATCATTGAACTATCACGTGATCGTTTTGTCGTTGTTTATATTATGAACTTAAAAGTAGTCATTTTTGTCACAATAAATTTATGTCAGATATTTTCATCAACATTCTTCATATATCCATAAATTTCATGTCGTCATAAGAGATGAATTTTAACATTTACAATATGCGGTACAAATTAGATAGAAACGTAAGAAAAACGACAAAAAAATGCCGCTAATGTAAATATAATATCAACCACAAGTGTTCGATTCATAAATATATCGATGTTTTTTCGAAAATTTTGTAAACTTAGTATGCAATATGGAAGAGGTGTCAAATAGTAACCAAATGGGCTATCAGCTTATGGCATTCTGTGATCACTGATGCATAATAAACATACAAGAACTCGTTTTATTGATCTAAAACACGAGCTCGAACATGCTGAACGACGAGGTGAAATCACGAACCAAGAAG
Source organism: Cucurbita moschata (assembly GCF_002738365.1). NCBI lineage: Eukaryota > Viridiplantae > Streptophyta > Magnoliopsida > Cucurbitales > Cucurbitaceae > Cucurbita > Cucurbita moschata. The sequence goes on along the minus strand of NW_019268550.1, from coordinate 1,979,414 downwards.
CTTTTTCCATCTTGCATACCCAAAAATAAGCAGGAAAATCAACAAACACCCTGCTGAAGCACCTCCGACAAAGTACTCGAATATCCCGTTCGTCTCGTACAATATACAAGGGATGTTCATACCAAACAACCCGGCGATTAAGGTTTCGACAGCTATGGCAAATGAAGCAATGGTCAGTGTCAACTGAAACTGAATGAGTTCGTTTCTTTGACTGTCAAGTTGAATGTTGACGTAATCCTCGGTGTCGTCGATGTATTCCCTAACCTGCATGCGTCGAGACGAGGTTAATACGAGCCTCAAACTCGACCCTAAACTAAAACGACTTTTGAAACAAGTGCTTTTGGCAGTAAAGAACGCGTATTAACAAAGCGCTTTAAATACTTTTCAACTTTTTTTAAAGGTATCTTTGTATTATTCTCAAGACTTTTAGCAGAGCCAAAAGCACTCCCAAAGTATATCGCCCAGAAACATAGCCTAAAGGCTGGAACAAGTTACTTTCTTGACATTATGGTTATCTTCAGCCACAAGGCTCACAACTACAGCCATTGTAATTTGCAGTTAGATTCATGTTCACATGGGGCTCACAACTACAAAGATGACTAATGGGTAGTTAGTAATTTACGACCCCTGCACCCGAACGAAATAAAATCAGAGAGAACGACGACATTGTTCGTGTTGTTGCCAGATTATGGAATTTAATCATGATATGATGAAGGAACTTAGATCTCACCGATAATATCCTGTTACGAGTCCCATCCAACTGCATAAAGTATGCCTCGAGCAACATTTCCAGATCCTCTACGTCGTTATCATCCGAAAGATTGCTGGTTACTGCACTTCCGCTCCTGGTGGAACTAAGTCGACGCAGATGAGGAACGGTGACAGTGGTGCTGTTGGAAGCGACTACTCCCAGGGAAGCATCGGACTGCTGATTCTGCATCCATTTTCTTGTCAAATATAGTTGTCCCATATCTTCGTTGTCATCTAATAGATGTTCTATCTCGTCCCGCACCTGCAATCATAAAATCTAAGAGTTCTATAAAAAATTGTACAAGTACAAAAAGACTTGAGCTGTTCATTGTCTAAATCTAAGAAAGTTTTTGATCGGACGGGACAAATAGGTGTTTTAGCCTTTGTCACGGTTGTAAAATGTGTCTACTAGGGAGAAGTTTCCACACCCTTATAACGAATGCTTCGTTCCTCTCTCCAACCGATGTGGGATCTCACAATCCACTTCCCCCTTGGGGGCCCAGCGTCCTCGCTAGCATACCGCTCGGTGTCTAGCCCTGATACCATTTGTAATAGCCCAAGTCTACCGCTAGCAGATATTGTCCGCTTTGGTCCATTACGTACCTCCATCAACTTCACGGTTTTAAAACACATCTACTAAGGAGAGGTTTTCACACCCTTATAAGGAATGTTTCGTTCCCATTTCCAACCGACGTGGGATCTCACATCAAGACACTCCATGTCCTAGGTATTCCAACTTCAACAACCTAAAACAATTTTTAACCATTTACGAGATTTAAGAAACATAGCATAATACGAAGAAAACACCTCGAGTCGAATATAATTAATTAAAAAGGAGCAAAATATTATTAAGGGAAACAAAAACAATTAGAATTGTAAAGAGATTATAGAAAAAATAGGAATTGAGCACACCTTCTGAACGCGTGCAAGAATACGAGTAAGATTACTTTTCAAGCTCCTCACACGTTCTAGATTCTTGGTGCTGACATTCATAGCCAGTTCGTCCAGGACTGGATAAGCATCTCTCTCAAGGTCTTTCACGGTGGAATCTAAGTATATGCAAACAACCTCCAACGCAATTTCAAGAACTTGAAACTCGAACGGCAGCTCATACTGCTCATCAACAGCTTCGGAAACTGGCAACCGCTTTCCTCCTCTCGAAACATTAACATCATTTTCAACATGAGATGAACTCATCTTAGCAAGTAGCTTCCTTAGTCGATCCACAAATGGAATAACCTCTTGGCAAAGAGGGTCAAGTAGTAGAACTTCTTCAGCAGTAACTATAGCTTTTATGAATTCTAAACTAACGACCATGGCCTTTTCCCTGGCTACAAGAATACCAAAGAGATTCAGAACAGAATTCTAGACTCCACCTAGGGACGAACATTCATGAATTTTCGAAGACAACCCTGAGTTCATGGTTCCTCAAATTTGAACTCTGACAAAAAAAAGTGAAAACAAGAGCAAGCAAATCAAGAAAATAGGTGCACGCATGATCGAGAGATGGCTTAAAAATTACTCGTTGTTCATGGTTTCTTACAATGAACAAAGAACATGAACAGACTATTTGAGATGGAATGCCAAAACGATTGCACACGACATTACTTCTTCAAATTCTAGCTTTTCTTCCCATGTTTCTCTATCATTTGAAGAAGACAAAGCCAACTAAAATTGTTTTACTAAGCCTACCGCTAGCAAATATTGTCCGCTTTGGTCTGTTATGTATCGCCATCAGCCTCACAATTTTTAAAACGCGTTTGCTAGAGAGAGGTTTCCACACCCTTATAAGAAATGCTTCGTTCCCCTCTCCAACCGATGTGAGATCTCACAATCCACCCCCTGTTGGGGGACCGCGTCCTCACTAGAACACCGCCCGGTGATTGGCTCTAATACAATTGGTAATAGCTTAAGTTCACCGCTAGCATATATTGTTGGTTCGCTTTGACTTGTTACATATCGCCGTCAGCCTCATGGTTTTTAAAACGCGTCTGCTAGGGAGAGGTTTCACACCCTTAAGGAATGTTTCATTCCCCTCTCTAACCAATGTGGGATCTCGCACATTCTTTTTTCAGAAGAAAAAACCGAGTTGTTTAGCTTCCAGCAACTCTCCCACGTTAGAAGTAGTCAAAATGGGCAACAAGATACAAAGATAGGCAACAAACAGCACTTCTACAGAGTAAACCCATAGTTCAAAACTGATTGCAGAGTAAAATATAAACTTACCGAGTATGTTGGAGGATTGTGAGAAAACAGGACCAAGAATCCTCAAATCCCTGGCCGGAATTGCAGCACGCCGGATTATGGCGCTCTTGTCCCACTCTATAAGCTCCGTCTGCCCCCACCTGTCAAGACGCATCCACAGCCTAGCTCCTCCAGCCTTCTTCTTCACCTTTCCCATGGCCCCACCACCACCACCACCGACCAAGCCGCTGCCATTATTGTTAATGGGAGGAGAGCAGACGCCAGTCTGCGGAGGTGGCTGAGGCAATGGGGACAGTGACGACTGAGCCGCCTTCTTAGGGCGGCAACGACTACTGCTCCGGCAAAAAGAACATGGTATTCTGCCCATTTTCTTTCGCTCACCACTCCCTTCCTTCTCTCGTGCTAAACACCCTTAAAATTCCAAGTTCTTCTGATCCCTCCCTTTCGAACTTTGAAGGAACGATCGCCAAATTTCTCAACTCTGTGACCTTAAACTCGTACTGCCGCCCCCCAAACAAACATGGAAATCTGACGCAGACCATACGATATAGGAAACCGACGACCGATTTCAGAGACGATTGCAAACCATACGACAACAACAAAGACGGGCAGAATTTCAAGAAAATATACGAATGAATGAAAGAACTAGAATCCATAAATTTCCACACACACACACAACAACAAAAAAATCATAGCAGATTTCATAAAACACAATATGAACATAGTAATTGTTCCCTCCAATATGAAAAATAAAAAGAAATTAGGCAAACCTTAACAGGAGAATGAAAAACGCAGAGAGCGAGAGAGAGCGAGATTGAAGAATAAGAACTTTGAAGCGTAAATCGGAATGGGAATGAAATCGATACGAAAACTTACGACGATTTCAGCCCAGTTTTCCAGATGGTAAGCGTCGATCATGCCTGTACATTTCAAGCTCTTTGGACTTGCTTCACACCTTTTCGTCCCTTTTTTAGAGAAATCATTGATATTGACAACTAACAACCAACCTCACCACAGACCTTAAATAGAATTCTGTCTGATGCACACTTTTCCATCTTTGTGACTTTATCCGACCTTAGATGAGGTTTTTCTTGGTCGACCCAACACAACTCATGTGAAATTCAAATTTGTTCGGTCACGCACTCAACACACACAGTTCAATTTACTTTCAACGACGTACCTCGCTTGCGTTTTCTAAAATATTTTCTTTTGAAATGTGACCTGAAGTTCGACCATACGTTTGAAATGTTCACGAATTTCAATTTTTACACAACTAACTTGTTCGTGAGTTAGAATACGTGTCGCATAGTTACTGTCTCGTATTTCCCGTGATCAACATGCTCCTCATGTCCAGGTTGATCCCGACCTACGAGTTTTAGTTAGATTCACCACATAGCAAAAAACGTTTATAATTTCAACTCGACGATGAGACTATAACAACAAATGTGAAGTTGGTGATTTGAACGCTCGTTGTTGTCAACCGAACACAACTCATGTGAAATTCAAACTTGTTCGGCCACGCACATAGTTCAATTTGCTTTCAACGACGTACCTCGCTTGCGTTTTCTAAAATATTTTCTTTTGAAATGTGACCTGAAGTTCGACCATACGTTTGAATTGTCCACGATTTTTAATTTTTTACACAACTAACTCGTTCGTGAGTTAGAATACGTGTCGCACAGTTACTGTCTCGTATTTCCCGTGGTCAACATGCTCCTCGTGTTCAGGTTGATCCCGACCTACGAGTCTTAGTTAGATTCGCCACATAGCAAAAATTGCTTATAATTTCAACTCGACGATGAGACTATAACAACGAATGTGAAGTTGGTGATTTGAACGCTCGTAGCAGTAACAACGAGCAGAAACAAAGTTATTAGATACCTCAGGTGTAAGTTTTTTTGTACACGGCTCGTCCGTGATAACTTCTTTGAATTTACGTGCTAATCTACGTTCTACACGACCACCAAGGACACTCGTAGGATAGCATCTAACAAAAGCTTTTAAAAATAAAAGGGTTAAAATTACAATAAAATTACATACAAAAAAGGACTATTTTTAGGGGGAAAACAGCTAAGAGGACTATTTTCCTGAATATATTTATAAGAGTTAGTTTTCCAAAGATAAAAAGAGAGAGGGACTTGAGGTCGTCCGCCAGATTTTGAGCCATATAAATACCTGAAATCACCAGGGCTGCAGTTTTAAGGCTGAAAAAAATCGGAGCTTAGCGGACGGGCAGAGGCTTACCAGAAGTGTGTATTTCGGCTGCCGGAGCGAGCTCCAAAAGCTCTTCATCTTCCGGTGATTATCTATTTCTTGTTTCTATCTCGGTTTGCTATCAGTTTTACTACAAATGTTATCTCTCTTTCTCGTGTTTTCCCTCTCTTTTTGTTTGTTTGTTTGTTGCGACGACTTCGTCGTCTTCGTCGCTGTCGATTTCGATTTTATAGTTGTTTAAAACAGTGCGTTTGATTGGGAGAACTGTGAGGAAAGATCGTATTGTAATGCGCAAGTGAAAAACGTAGATTTGCATGTTTATTTATTATATATACATATATTTAGAGTAAATCCAGTTTTGTTTCATGTTTTTGGTGCTCTTTTTTATGTGCCGTAAGATTCGATTTTTAATTAATGAACTGTGGCTGTCGTCATTATTGCACGTTATGAGATGATGGCGAGCGGGTTAGGGTTTTCGATGATACTTGATTTAGTTGCGAACACGTGAATGATACAGTCTCTTAGTGAATTGAACTGGTGAAGCTGTCGAGTGGTTATCTTGTGACGGTTTTGATCTGCATCCTGCCGTCATCTTGAAACTTCATTCGATTCGAGTTTATATTATGTTCCATGAATTCAACCCTAGCACTGTTTGTGTCTTCCTTCTTGTAAGGATTGAGAATTTGTTTTTGATATTTTTTTTATTTGTGCAGTTTGGAGATACAATATTTATTGTATTGAGGAAAGTTTCCAGATAATATCATCCTGGTTCAGTGGATTCTTTTGACGCCATGACTGTCCAGGCCAATTTGCGTCTTCTAACCTATTCACAAGAGATTATAGATGGACAACCGATTTATGTTTCCTCAAATTCTCTTCCAGTAAAGGCATTAAATTATGAACCGGCTGGCCATGCTTTCCATGATGTTGTCCTCAAACTCCTTGGTTATGAGGACAATGAAGTGAGTGATGACAATGAGCAGACGGCTGAGGATGCAGAACGGAAATATGCTCCATCATTTGATTCATATAGCAGCAAAGGTAAAAAGAAATCAGGTGGAAGCACACAGCAAGATCATTATGCGTTGCTGGGTTTGAGTCATTTAAGATATTTAGCCACTGAGGAACAGATACGAAAAAGTTATCGAGAAACTGCTTTGAAGTATCATCCTGACAAACAAGCTGCCCTTCTTCTTGCCGAGGAAACTGAAGCTGCAAAACAAGCAAAGAAGGATGAAATAGAAAGTCATTTTAAATCTATTCAAGAAGCTTATGAAGTGTTAATTGATCCTGTCAAAAGAAGAATTTACGACTCAACAGACGAGTTTGATGATGAGATTCCAACTGATTGTGCTGTACAAGATTTCTTTACAGTGTTTGGTCCTGCCTTTATGAGGAATGGGCGTTGGTCTGTTAACCAATCTGTTCCATCATTAGGCGATGATAAAACTCCATTGAAAGAAGTCGATGATTTCTACAATTTTTGGTATACCTTCAAAAGCTGGAGGGAGTTCCCACACGCTGATGAATTTGACCTTGAGCAAGCAGAGTCTCGGGACCACAAGAGGTGGATGGAGAGACAGAATGCTAAACTTACAGAAAAGGCTAGAAAGGAAGAAAATGCTAGGATTCGTACACTCGTAGATAATGCATACAAACGAGACCCTAGAATACAAAGAAGAAAGGAAGAAGAGAAAGCTGAAAAGCAGAGGAAGAAGGAAGCAAAATTTTTGGCAAAGAAGTTACAGGAAGAGGAAGCTATTAGGCTTGCTGAAGAGGAGAAACGAAGAAAGGAGGAGGAGGAGAAACGAGCTGCGCAAGTGGCTCAACAGCAGAAAAAAGTGAAAGAGAAAGAGAAGAAACTCCTACGCAAAGAACGGTCCCGCCTTAGAACGCTTTCTGGGCCTGTCATATCTCAATCTTTGCTTGATCTTTCTGAGGAAAACGTCGAAAATCTCTGTTCATCTCTTGACATTGAGCAGTTGAGAAATATTTGTGATAAAATGGAAGGAAAAACAGGAATGGAGCTTGCAAAGGTTCTCTGGGATGCACAGGAAAGCAGTCATTCAGATAGAAAGCATCAGGAATGCAATAAGACAGCACAGCAGAATGGTTCTACAGCAGCTAATGTCACTATCCCACTAAGTAACCTTCAGAAGAAGGAGAGGCCTTGGAGTAAAGATGAAATCGAGCTCTTAAGGAAAGGAGTGCTGAAATATCCTAAAGGAACTTCTCGTAGGTGGGAGGTTATCTCAGATTACATTGGTACACAAAGGTCAGTGGAAGAAATTTTAAAGGCAACCAAAACGATCCTCTTACAGAAGCCCGACTCTGCCAAAGCTTTTGATTCATTTCTTGAGAAAAGGAAACCAGCACAGGCCATTGCATCGCCACTCTCAACTAGAGAAGAGTTAGTAGGTGTATCCTCTAAAAAACCAGAAGACAATGTGGCAATTAATGGTAATCTGGATGTACCCTCAGTAGGACAAAATGTAAACAACCAAACCCCCAGCGATTCATCTGCAAATGGAATTCCCTCTACTTCGGAGCAAGACGATTGGTCAGCTATACAAGAAAGAGCACTAGTCCAAGCTCTAAAAACATTCCCAAAGGAGACCAGCCAGCGATGGGAGCGGGTTGCAGCTGCCATTCCTGGGAAGACGGTGAACCAGTGCAAGAAAAAATTCACATCAATGAAGGAGAGCTTTAGAAACAAAAAGAATGCTGCTTAATTACTGAGGCAGGCATTTCTGGTCTGTTCTTCAAGCAGATTCCAATTTATTCATATCAAAAGGGGTTATATCTGGAGATATCCGACCGATTCTTCTCAAAGGTCAGACTATTTTATACCTCTGCATAGGTTCTTATTTTATGAAATTTTATCATGGCCTACATTTTCTAGTTAGTAACTTGAAACTCCCTGAAGAGATAGGTAGTAGAGTATCGCGTATGCGGAAGAGTTTTGTATTTCCCGTTCTTATGTTGTTTGAAACGATTCGTGTAGATTCATGTTGAATTATTTATAGCATTTGGGCTTCATTTAGAATGATCCTTAGTGTGTGCAGTTTTGGACGATCTGTAGTTCTTAGGGGGACACACTGGATGCTTTTTGTCAAATTAGTAAATGAAATTGCTGGTGATGTGATGAATCAATAGTATTATCTCTTGCTAATTCGTGTAGAGACATCAATTAGCATCTATATATAATTTTCGATGGTTTGATTCTTCACCCGTTAAGGGGCTACTTAGGCTGTTAAGTTTGTGCTCCCACTGATTTTAATAGTGTGTAATCTGAAGTGACAATAGAAACACTACACTACTATTATTATTGGTGTGTAATATGAAGTGATGCTTAACTAGTGCAAAATGAGTAGTGTATGTCTCTTTTGTCAGTTCTTTCACATTTATTGGACGAAAGAGATATCGAGATGCATCGGTCATGGTCATGGTCATGGTCATGGTCATGGTCATAGTCATTGCAGGTAATACTTCTCCATATCCAGAAATAAATGAGTCAGTTTATACTTTGATTTTGATGGAGACTTCGGTTAGGAGATTGAGTCAGGTTTTTTATTTTTTTGTATTTTTGTAGATGGTATAATTTTAGTTCTAAAAATAGGATTTCATGCATTTTGAAAATAAATATAATATAGAAAAAAAAAATATATGTTCGTTGTGGTCGGACTCTATTATGGATTTCTGACCACATTCTCTGTATGGCCTTCTTATCTCTTCCTTCTCCGAGTTCGGGTTATGGAAGAAGGAACCAGGAACTGAGAAGAAAATATCAGCACCAACAGATTTTATTACAGGACAGCTCATGATCTTCATATCAATCTATTATGCGTCTCTACATCTAGCATTGGGTAGACCTCATACAATAACTGAATAACTGTCCTAGCTTTACCGTATCTTTTTGTTTCATTTCTTCTAGAACAATCACGAACACTTTTGGATCTACTATTAGAAACTCATATCTTTTGTTTCATTTCTTCTGAAACAATCACAAACACTTTTGGATCTACTATTAGAAACTCAATGCGTATCCTACCCTTTGTTTTAATACAAAAACTAAAATCAATAACTTAAAAACAAAAATCAATATAGTTATGAAAAAACAACCAAATGGTTAAAATACACTTCGGCGGAGAGAACCGAAGAGTGCAAATAGTTCAAAATAGAAGCTCATTAGAAACAACGCCCAAATATACTCATCAGGTTTAATAACAACAAAAAAAGGGATACAAAATCTCCTTGGGAAACGTTGATAAATAGGATCTCAGTTCATAAACAGACAATAAGCTATTAAATTGAAAGTTACTGGCAAAGTTCGATCCTCACACAGCAATTAACACTCTGAATGTTTCTGCTTAAGCATGAACCCCTTTGTTCAGACTGACCATCCGAGCTGAAGTATCCATCTGGGATCCTCGGACCGACCCAGACTGATAAGCGGTCCTCCCCGATCCATATGCAGCAGCATCTTGATAACGGGTGCTTTGGTATCCAGCGTTCCCTCCTCGGGACTGACCCGTCCGGTCTCTAGAATATCCACCGCCCCCACCTTGGCCTCGCCCTCCATATCCTGCACGCGAACTAATACCGCCTTGCCTTCCTTGATTATAAGACATGTTATCTGGCCACCTGTTATTCCCACCTGCTGCTCCTCCAGCAGCATATTCTTGGTTGTCTCTTCGCCTCATGGGCAAATCTAATCCTCCACCTATTCTTGCCTCAACTGCCCTCTCATTGGTTTCAGCAAGGATTGACAACTTATCTGCCAATTGGAATGCCAGGCCCTGTAACCGGGTGTGTGTAACGTCGTGGAAGATGACGCACCCACTTGGCTGATCCCAACTTGCATGGAGCTCCTCATTGATCATCATCTTGCTCACAATACTGTGTGTTTGACCCTCTGCGAGGTCGAACATTCGGGTGAGTTGTTCTGAACTCAGAGAATCATAAGACGAAGAGTACGTGAGAAGGTAAGTCCTCAGAGCCTCCTCCTTGATCTTTCCCTTAACCATTTCAAGAACTTCTTCGCGATTCCTTAGTAGTTTCCATACATCTAGAGATGCAATGACATCAAAAGCCTTCTGGAAGTCGCCCTTACGAAGGGCACGGGTTGCAGCCATTACATGATCTCTGACATTCTCGGGAGGACCAGTAAAAGTTTGTCGCTCACTCACCTCAAGTAAGCGTCTAAAGTTCTTACTAATAACCTTGCGCTTTGCATCATGAACATTGCCTGCCATGTTGGGTACTTCCAGCAGCATTGCACATATTAAATGCACAGCCTCAAGGAGCTCAAGATTAATGTGCATGTGGTATGGCATCTGTCTTCTTCTTTCAAGTCTTTCCTGATATTGGTTCGAGAAAATAAATAAGTGAACAAATTAGTAAAACAGAAGTGCTCAATTATAATAGTTGGAAGCAAACAGTTGGAAGCTCTAACAGTTGGAAGCAAACACTTACAATTTGTCCTACAAATGATCCTCTAAAACATATCGAACTCTCCATTCATTTTCGTTCACTAACAAGAGAACATTTTATCTAGCCAAATGCACATCAGCTCGCTTATTTCACATTTACAGTTAGCATACAAGTCGTCAAGTCCGATATTAAGGCTAGAATCGTTAAGGATAAACCTGGCTAACCTCCCAAGTGTAGGGGGAAAATTGCATTTTACCCAACTGAAAATTCTAACACATTTAATCTAGAACATAAGAAGCAGAGAGGCCACAACTAATCCATAAGCCACCTAGGTATCACAGATTTTTATGCCACAAAACAAACAGAATTGGGTACACAACAAATACATGAAATCCATAAATGTGATGTCTATAAAGCAGGACAAATGTATTATACAAGCTTCTACAAAGTGGAATGCATTAGTAGATACCATCCTGTAATAAATTTCATTTCTTAGTAAAAGAATATAAACAAACATATTCTACTTGAAGCACAAGCATTTGAACATCATATACACCACAGATGCATCAATGCGTTTGTTTAAGATAGAATCAAGGAAATGGTTTGGACGCAGGTACCTGTTCTGGAGTCTTTTCATGATATCGGCTTTGTGAGACACCTTGTGCAAGCAATTCCTTCACCCTTCCACCAGAATATAATTCTGAAAGGCAGCCATGTCCTTCATTAATCAGGCCTACCCGAAATCCACATAAACCAAGTTGAGCCATTGCCCTGTTGAAAAGGATCTGTGTTGAAATGTCCAAGTGTTGGATACTATCCTGTAAGTGACTCATCAGTAATAAGTCACGAGAAATATAAAATTCATCCAAGAGAGCATGTTGATAAATATCGCATAGCATAGCTCGTGCTTTAGTGCGCTCATCTCCATATTGGTATATGAGGGTCACCAGAATGTCCATAAAAGCCCTACTACTCTCCGGAAAGGTGGGCTTACGAGGTACAACCTCTGGAGTGACAACAAATGCAGCAGGGCCCCTACTCTCTTCTACCACTTTAGCCTCCTCACTCGCATCTCCACTATCTCCATCTTCAGACAGTTCTGCAAGCTTTCTCATGGCATCATAAACCTCTTGTGGTTTGTAATAGATCTGCTCAACACGCCTCAGGGCAACTTTGGAAGCTGCTTTGTAATCCCCAACTCGTTCCAAATATTCTTGGACATTCTGAGCAAGAACCATGAACATTGGCTCATCTCTGAGTCTTTCAACATACTCACGTGTATGTGGATCAATACACTGCAAACTCTTAAAAAACTCAGTTTCAATCTTCTCAACAAAAGCAACCAGGTTACCCCAAACACGAATAGTTCCCTTGTAGTCTGCTGGCTTCTGGCTTTCATTCTCATCAGGTTCGACCATATCATCCACAACGATGTTAGAATTCTGCACAAGAATATCAACTATGGAAAGCATGTTTTGCACACACTTCTTCCACACACTGATAGGCATGTGCCCACTGAGACCTGGATTAACATCAAATTGAGCAGATATAACACTGAACAAAATCTCAAGCTTTTGTGCAGGGGTCTTAGCAACTTTTGTTAAGAATGTAAGCTGCTCAACCTGCTCAAATCTTCCAGTTCCCTTCCTACCCCGAGCAGCCACAACTTCCTTAAATTTCTTGTTCACAGTGTCCCATGTGATCTCACTAGGATCCTTCATAAATTGCTTATCCATGAGCTTATCTTTTTTGCTCAACTTCTTCTGCCAGGGACCCGTTGGATCATCATCTGGGCCTTCTTCCTCATCCTCTTCATCTTCTGTACCTGACATGATTTTAGAAGGATCCTCAATTTCAGAATCAGAATCTTCCTCCTCCTCTGTCTCCAACTCTTCGTCCTTTTCTTCTTCTTCAACCTCAGGATTTTCCCTATACTTGGTAATTACCTCTTCATATTGCTTATTGTTCTTCTTTAGCTTCTGTTTCATTGAGTTCAAGGCCTTAGCATTGCTAGTACTCATTTTTTTCTTCGCTTCCTTATTGGCCATGGCTTGATTTAGAAAGTCCTCTAGCATCACAAGTGCTTTAATATAAAGAGTCGGCACCTTCTCAGACTCAGTAACACGCATGACTTTCTCAAGCTGCTTATTGATCTTATCAAAATTCTCCTGCAGGCTTACCCAGTCATTGATCTTCATTGCATTTTTCATTTGATCGACAGTGGCAGACATCTCCTCAAAACGCTTATCTTTAGCCGACCTGACAGTACGCTTCTTGTCCTCAGAATCTTCACTGTCACTGGCATTCCCTTGCAGATATCTGCTTCTGTTCTGCTGAGACCCAAGATCAACCTGAATATCGTCATTCTCTTCATCATAGTCACTCTCCTCCGCTTCAGAGTCAGAACCACTGCCACCACCCTGTTTAAAAAATCATAAACAAAGAATTATAATGAATTACAAAACCACATTATGAGTCGGATAAAACGATAAAATTGTCTCCCTAATTCCACTAAAATCAGATTGAACGCTAGATTGAAAGCAATACCTGTGTCCAGAAACGAGAAGCCATTCTCTCTCTCAAAGTTGATCACAGAACACGGATCTAAAAAACTGAATTGTAAAAAAAGAAAAAACGTTAACGCATACGCAATTCAAAACACAAATTCCTAGAATGAAAAGAAAAGGCAACCAACGCACAAACCAATGAAACAAGCATAAAAAACGAAAGGAGTAAAATCGTACGAATTATAACGGGACAACTGCAGAATAAACGACGGAGAAATCGAAGAAACAGGCATAAACATACCTCTGGAGCTCTTTCGCAAGCTACGAATTAGAGTAAACCAAAGCGACGGATTGGCGGTAGAGACGAGCGGCGGCAAGATAAAAGAGAGCCCGAAAGTGGGGAATAGATTCTGCAAACTCGCAGAGGAAGAGAGGGTAATATGCCGATTAGGGTTTTCTTTTTTTTCTTTTTATCTTTTTACTTTTTTAAACAGGGAGTTTCATGTTATTTTCAATTATGCCACTTTCATTTGGGCCGGCCCATAAAACTTTTTTTTTTTTTCCAACTCTCGACAATTGTACGAGAGTGTCAAGCTCTTATGACTTTGTTTTGGGCTGTCCCGACATACCTCATACTAATGGAAAGAGTATTATTTAATTATAAGCTCATGATCGTTCCCTAAATTAGCCGATGTGGGACTTTCATCATCCAACACCTCCCCTCGAACAAAGTACGTCTCCCCTTAATCAAGGCTCGACTCTTTTTCTTTTGGAGTCCTGTTTTCGTAACCGTTCAAGCCCACCGCTAGTAAATATTGTTCTTTTTGGACTTTTCCTTTCATGTTTTCTCTCAACGATTTTAAAACACGTCTGGTAGAGAGGTTTCCACACCGTTATAAAGAATGTTTCGTTTTCTTTCCAACCGATGTGAGATCTCGCAATCGATGTGGTAACTTGAACAAGAGAGAATAAAGTTGATATTTGAATTTCGGGTGATAAGAGGTTCGAGATGGAGATAACCATCATTCTCGAGCATAAATTATATTCTAGTATTAAGAGTTTATCAGTGTCACACGCATAAAGACATACACAAAAGTCCCAGAATTAAAAACGTGTATAATGTACGTTAACCTAACTATAACCCCATTTGATTAAAACATGTATTATCGGGCAAATTGTTAGAAGTTCAAACAACAACCGAGACATCATTGAAGGCTTCGAGAGTATTTAAGTCTATAATCGGCTTTAAGCTAAATTCAATATCATATGCTTACTTCCATGTCTTAGCTCTTGAAAAGAGGTGAAAATGAACCCAAATGAGTGACTAGCGAGATGAAATTCATTCATTCATTCATTCACCTTGTACATCCCCATCGACACATTTGCTCGCCTCGGTCGTAATAGTTCAAATCCACCACTAACAAATATTGTTCTTTTTGGGTTTTACCTTTTAAACTTTCCCTCGAGGTTTTAAAATGCATCTACTAGCGAGAGGTTTTCACTCCCTTATAAAGAATGCTCCCATAATTCACCCCCCTTCGGGACTCAGCGTCTTCGCTGGCACTCGTTTCCCTCTCTAATTGACATGAGATCTCACACCGACTGCCATATTTTGCAGCCCCAACCAACCCGTATTAGGCACTGGGCTCAACGTGGTGCTGCTATTTTCTTTTTGTGTGGTGGTGATGGGATCAAATGGGATTAAGAGGTTGAAAAGAGAGAATGTGAGTGTAGACCAAACATATCATTATTTTAGAATTATATTCGTAATTTTAATTTCAATGACCAAACACATCATTATTTTAGAATTATTTTCGTAATTTTAATTTCAATGACCAAACATATCATTATTTTAAAATTATTATCGTAATTAGTTAAAGATAAAAAAAAAAAAAAAAAGTTGGTATGGTACAACCAAAAAGTTAGGATAAGTGTGCACGTTTTTTTTTTCGTTGTGGTTTAGAATGAAACGTAGAGGGTTGAATTGGATGAGTCTTCTTAAGTTTGAATTCACGAGATTTGAACCTCCTACATTTTTTTCTTTCGTGAAGCTCGTGAACCAATAGAAAGGATATACTACCAGTAAAACGAAAGGTGTAATAGTTAAGTTTTATTTAGTTGAAGATTAATAGTGTAACGACCTAGATCCACCGCTAGCAGATATTGGCCGTTACAAATGGTATCAGAACTCTAGGTCATAGATTTTGTAGACTAGCCTATGAAGTAGGCTTGACATGTTCCACAGTCCAATCACTGATGCTTCATCACTGTCGGTACACCTTGCATAGGATGAGAGATGAATGAACATTTTTGTGATATATTTAATGTGATTAGCTTTAAATATTGAGCGTCATGATACTGAATGATTTTATGCTATGATGTGATCTCGGTCATTACAAATAGATGATTAAAATACCAAAAGAACGAATAAAACTCATGAAACTGGAATTAAAATATCAATAGAAACAAACAAGACTCGTGAAACAAGAATTAAAATATCGATAGATATTTCACTAAGCTATAGATATTGGTAATGAAATTTGTATTTAGTAGAATGATCCAAGATAACTTTTTTCATAAGTATATAAAAGATAGAAGATACGTCGATTTAGCCTTAATATCGATGCCGAACTCTCCCATTTACGAATATATCAACCCACATTGATAGAGAGAAGATTATTGGAGATAGAGAGGAAAGAGCAAGGAGAATAGATTTAACTAACTAACAAGCTCTTCCTCCTTGTGGGTCTGAATGACAACATTAGATTGAGGGTATGCAACACAAGTTAGAACCCAACCATCTTCAATCTGGTCGTCGTCAAGGTAGCTGCCGTCCGACTGTTCCACCTGCCCTCCCACTACTTTCCCTGCGCAAGAAGAGCAAGACCCTGCACGGCATGAATATGGAAGGTCGATTCCTATTTCCTCGGCCTGATCGAGGATGTATACGTCGTCCGGGCACATGAACTCCTTCTCTCCTTCTGGGGTGAGTAGCTTCACACTGTACACTGCCTTGGCAACCAATCGCCCACCAAGGGTGCTGTCCTTCAGCCCGAAAAGACCCTGGCCGAAGTTCGACACCGATCGTAGGCTAGTTGCTGGCTGCTTCTGGAGGAGGATGGTGTTGATTGTAGCGCCGGAAAGTACTGGTGCACTGGCCATTTTGCTGGTCTACTGCTGCTGCCACAGGGTTCAAAGGTGAAAGGAGGTTGAGGAGATGAGGAATGGGCAGTGGGGTGGAGTTGGGTTATTAAAGAGATGGCCAGTATGCAGATAAGGGCCTTCAACCAAAAGATACACGCTTAACATGAAAGGCTACAGTTAATAATGCTATCCTTTTATCATCAGCCATGGGAATGGAATGAGAGGTTGTGGCTGCCACACGTTCCTTGGAATGAGAGGCCATGGCTGCCACACGATCCTCCCTCACTCTATTTCCTACCGATCCTCCCTCACTCTATTTCCTACCCACCCACAGAATGAACGGAAGGATCTTATCAACATCCATGAATGATAAATACCAAATCGAAAAAATGGAGTGCTATCATATAGTTTTGTACCGGCTAAGTTCACGAGTTGGTGATAAGCAAACTCGAACCATTGACATCCACCACAGGATAAACCACCGCCTCTCAAGCCCCTTGACTGATTCTACCATAAAGACCAACGATAGACAATAACTCTCTCCCGAACACAATTTACAA
The DNA here is from genome assembly GCF_002738365.1 of Cucurbita moschata. Classification (NCBI taxonomy): domain Eukaryota; kingdom Viridiplantae; phylum Streptophyta; class Magnoliopsida; order Cucurbitales; family Cucurbitaceae; genus Cucurbita; species Cucurbita moschata. Next base: position 1,962,601 of record NW_019268550.1, on the reverse strand, counting down.
CTTTCATCGTACTGTGCTCTCCAAAAAGTAACTCTTTTCAAAATTTCAAAAAGTATCGTGTCGGAATCTCATTCTAGAACTCCAACTCATTCTAGAACAAGGAACGGATAGCTTTCCCCCTTCAAAATCATCCCAAACTCATTCTTACTCCCCATCAGTAATTCCTGAATACCAATCCTTCAACTGTAATATCAAACAGGCATGCAGCAGTTGTATGATAAAACCATAAGATAGAGATAGACAATGGTCATTGCTTTCTGATGTGTGAAGACAAAAATATTATAAAAATGACATGGGTCTAACAATTTTGTCAATTTTTCTACATAATGAAAAACAATCTCTCAAATTCTAAATCAAGATATTCAATTACAGCCTGGGGAAAACGCATCGTTACCAAAAAGAGCATATCTCGGGGCTAAGAGCATGTCCCCATCTCAAAATCTTTAATTTCTACAGGTATTACTGCGTGGCTAAACGTCCATCCAATATGTGTCAACAAGCTTCAAGAAATGGCTTCCATTATCAAAATGCTTTAAGGTAGCGTAGGTCTTTCGCTTCCAAAATACCCCTAATCACATTTGATATTTCTGTAGATCCTCCGTACGAACAAATTGGAACCCAGGTAACCAACAGCTCCTGCACAGGTCGAATTGTATTGACAGGAATAAGAGAAGAAACAGGAACAGAATAGCAAGAAATTAGGCTCTTAGATGAGCATTGGCACTTGCTCACAGACAGAACTCAGAGAGAAACAACTTTCTTCATGTTCAAGTGTTGAAGAAGATGCCACTTTACAAGTAAGCACAAGAAAACACTATGTACAAGCTTGAAGATGTCAATAAAATTGTAAAACTCACCGCAGAGAATTCCCAACCCAAGGCAGAACATCAAGGTGTATCCAAAATAAAAGCTGGTTTGGAAAAAGCCGGACATCTTGGTCTTCACATAATAGTAGTATATCGAGTAGAAGTACACATATACAGCAGTTGAAGCAGCAGAGAAAAAGGACGTCCACTGCCAGTGATAGTTCTCGGCATTCAGCAAGAAATATGCTCCCACAATGGTCACGCAGACAGTAACAATGATGAGAATAAGAAAAACCAGCAGCATGAATCCATATACATAGTACACCTGTGGAAGAGGGGACAAGTTATAGGCTCAGCTAGCAAGTTCCTGTGCCATATTTCAGTACTGCCAACACATCCTAGCACTTCTTTAGCAACCAAAATTTCATCTCCAAACAAAAAGCCATTAATTTCATGGATTTTTTTTTTTCATATACTGCCAATTTAAGGATGTGCAGGAGCAATAAGTTGAGAACAAGAAAAACTGGTGAAGGTAGTGAAATCTTTCATATGCATAAATACAGATTGAAGTGGTTTAATGTTTCCTGTTTGAGTTAATAATTACATTGTTCTAGAAATTCCCTGTACTGATTTTAAAACTTGAAACAGGTATGTAATTGCATCTCAGGCTCATCCCACAAAGTGCTTTAACCAGTAACCAAATAGAGTTGTAAGGTTACCTTGTAGTTCCAGAAGGATGTGAAGACGAAATACATCTCTATGAAAATACTACCAAAAGGCAGCAATCCTCCCATCATGGAGACTACTGATGGTGTGAGGTACCATTTCTTCTCAGGGATAGGACGAGGAATAGTCTTCACACGACATGGATTGTTAGGGGCGCCACTCCAGTTTCGTCCAATAACCGTACCAAGAAGAGCCAAAGGAAAAGAAATGAAAGCCCAAATAACAAAGACCACAACCATCGTACCAAAAGGAATGGCTGCTAGAGACCCATAGAATATAGCGATAGTGTTCAAGATGAACCCAATTCCAAAGCACAAAAATGGAAATAGAGATGCTGTGAAGATCATTGATTTTATCCAGTTTTTACCTGTCATGATAACAACAACGTTATAAAGGACCAAAGAATTAAGCACCCAAGTGCCAAATCCGCCGTAAGAGATCTTTAGAAAGTACTGGTATTACAGCCTCAAAGAAATACGTCAGGTAGTTTTACCAATCAATATTGCACGCTAAAGCCTAAAGTGAATAAATAAAAAAGTGGAGTCACTAAACTAATAAAAAATACTCACCCCCATTGCGTGAGTACATCCCAGCACTAACATAACCAGAAATGGATGACGTAAGAGCATAGCACACTATGAAAGTTGTGACAATTGCTCCTCTCCTGTATATAGAAAAAACAACAAAAGCGTCACATGCAATTTTCATTTTAGTAGTTAAACAATGAGCTCATAAGCAGCCTGTTCATGTGGCATGAATCAACTGCCATTGAAAGTCATTCTTATCGACACAAATTTAATTACACCACGAAAAGCTTACTGAATTTGTTTGCTTATACGGCACTTTAATTTAAAATGACATAGACAACACTTCCATACAAATGTTAGATTTCCCAACTTACCCGACATACAACATTCCAACAATTGCCAGTATGATGACAAGGAGAACAAGCAATGCAAGCTGAGCACCTGTGCCAACAACAGCTGAGAGAAGTACTAAATTACGAGGAGGCCGAAAGACATCCCCATGCACAAGTTTCCAGCCAGACTCTTCGCTAACGTCTCGCTCCTGAAAAAGAAGATAAAAGGAGAGGAAAAAACATAATGTGACAAAGTAGGGAAAAATGACGGTTGAAGTTTATTCAAGATAAAATTAAAACTTAAAATGGCATAACATATAATAGGGAAGAAAGTAACCAGGGTTTCCAGATCATCATCTTCACGAGCATATTTAGCATAGTCATTTCTAAGAGTCCGCATCAATATCATAGAGACCAAGCCAGTGAGGAAAATAACCATCATGAATGAATTGAAAATGGAGAACCAATGAATCTGCAAAGTTGTCAGATGCCAGATAAATATCTTGATATGGTATGTGAACACAGATATGGAATTAAGATACCACAAGAAGTTAAAGAATTTAACTAAGTTAAATAGAAGAAAGCATCTCAAGTTATAAAGCAAAGATATGAAAACACCACAATAAGGGGGAGGGAGGATCATCCGTTACCTGATGCTCAAAGAATGGGTAATCCAAATAAATATCAAATCGTCGAGCGAAAGTAACATTAGTAGAAATCCACTTCACAGCATAGGTCAAGTCCAATGTCTTTCCAACTTCCAATGGCCTTAAGTTTTCTTGAGTGAGATTCACGTGAATAATCTATAAGAACCACAACTTAGTTGTTAAATTATATCTATATTGAATGCCAAACCCCCAAAAATAAAATAATAAATAAATAAAACCATGCAAATCATTAGATGAGAAGCAAAACCTGATCTTTATTATATTTGATGATGATATTCTTATGAGTGTAAAGGACATGCTTAACATTATTGCTATTCTTTTCAGGATGCAACTCACCAACAAAGCCTAAAATGAAAATGGAAGCAATAAAGCATCAATCAGGACCAACAAATTGTTCATTATTCAAGATATCAAACTAAAATATAATAAGATAAAGCACTTACCCCACAGAGGCAAATCATCTGAAGTTTATTCCCCATCCAGCATCATGAAATGAAACATCAGAAGAAGAAAGTATGGATGAGTAGGTCCATCGATAATTATTCATATGACAAATAGGAAAAAAAAAAATTGATAATCTGAAAAAACTGAATGTCAATTTTTCTGTTTTTACACTTCGATTAAGAATTGTTGTGTACAAAAATCAGAGAGAGAAACTCATAAATATAAGAGCACATGTCGAATATTTAATTACAGATTTGAAGTTGACAATGCAATAGCCTTGCCTTGAGATTTACAGGTCATACGATTAAACAAAAACAAAAAAAAAAGGAAGAAGACAAGCATATAAATTATGCAAGTTCTTTTTCCAATCAAGATTAACATGAACATTAAGTAAGTGATCAAAACAGTTCTAATGTCTTCATGCATGGTTGGAGTACTGCGGTCCTAGAAGGTTAGTCTTAAAATTAACTAAATATCATATAACTTTATGAAATTCTAATAAGATTTTATCAATAGCCATTGTTTTAGATAATTATGTCAAAGTTTCTATATTATATAGACCTTTAAATCTTCTAGCAACAATCTGTTTACAGAATTCCAAGTTTTTGTTCCTAGTTAGAAGTATTTCATCAGCTTTGTATCACTATATTTGAGCCAACAGTTCTAGGTTGTTAGCACAAGAACACTGGGTAAAACATACCCATGAAGAACTCAAACCAGTAACCATTCTCAATTGCATCCTTAAACTGCTTAACATGTGGTTCATCAAGCTCCAGTTGACAAATAGTAGTCCTCTCCACATTTTCTGCAAAAGAAAAAAAAAAGTTTAGTAATGCCAACAGTTCGTCCATGATCAGTGCAAGATCTCAATTCAATCTTCAAATACGGAGAGAAGTTGACATACTTTGGAACTTAATCTCAATTTGACTGTCAATAAGTTCGTTTCCTCCAAGGACCTCACCAAGACCACCCCATTTGTGAGCAGAATGGCCAGATGGATGACAGAATGGAAGGCTGTAATAATTATATGTTTCTTGTGGGTTGTTGTACGGACCAACTTTATTCACCCATAGGGTTACTGACTCGTCTGGTTGATACTACAATGAAAAATAGAAAATGGTGGAGCCATGGAAGGATGAGCTTAACGCAAAAATAATATCTCAGTGAAAAGTGGGAGGAGAAAAAAAGAAGAAAAACAGCATATGATAACAAATAAAGAAGATACAATGATGGTGTGACAACAATCATACCACCGTTGAAAATTTGACCTAAATAAGTTACCACAAGCGGTAGGCCATTTCAGATTAAAACTCTAAAATAGCTACAACTGATTATTGAAGTATATATAAAGGCAACATCTTTTATCGATTCAAAACTACAGTAACCATGGCTGCAACAATGCACCAACGTGACTGCAAAAATAACACAAGATGGTTAATATCACAAAAGATATCCAAGCTGATAGAGCAATGAATCTTTCTGGAGGCTGATAGCCAGATACCATGCAAATTCTCATGTACAATACTGGGTTGACACTCTCCATAGAACAATATTGCTAATGTACGCACGCATACGACAATAAGCAAGAAACACACTGGTAGTTTTCCTATTCGTCGAAGTCAAAGCACTTAGGTCATGCCTCAATAAGCCGGATTGGCAGCCTTCCGTCCAGATTTAATTTCAATGGCTCGTATGCGATCGGCATCAGCTAGAGACATTTAATTTACATCGAGATATTTCTTCTGGTCATACAAGATTCAAAAGGTAACTCTAGTACTACAATTATGAACTTAATTATCCAAGCGAAATAGAACAATTGAGAGTCAAATAACATTCCGGGTCACTACGAGCATAAAATATAGTGAAACACCCCAGATCTCTCATAAGTCCCCATTCTGTTTCACGTCATATGTCCTGGACATGAAAGACTGTCGAGACGAAAAATATAGCATACGCACAGCCCCAGATGAGATTGAAATCTAATAACCCTTTGCATCGTCCACACTCCACTGAAACGAGCATCCAACGAAATTCATGAAATTGTTTAGCTTCAGAAAATAATACTTGGACATGGTATCCAAAACCCCCCTCCCCAATCTCATCCCCGAGCATCCCAAACCTAAAATAACAATTTCTACATCCACTGAGCCAAATCCCAAAGCTACAAAACGTGGTATTCTGCAGATCTGATTCAATCCAAATGAAGGTAGCAAGATCTGACAAGTCGGTGACTAATAGATTCACTACAAACCCAAAAAATTCCCGCGTAGACTTTTTAGCATCGCCATTTCGAAAATCCTACGAGCTCGAGAGGGAAATGGAGAGATCAAGAAGAACGAAAGTTGTACCTTGTGATCAGACTCCGAGGCGAGGACTGTCGAGAGTGAGGTAATGAGGAAGGAGGCAAAGAAGATGGCGACGCAGGTGGATCGGACGGTGGAGGACATGGCGATCACCGGCGAAACTCGAACTGAATTGGGCGGTCGAGATGGCCTCCTTTTTCCACTGCCTGGATTTCTTCGATTTTTCAAGGCGATGCGTTTAAGAACTCCGATTTCTGCATTTTGCTCGACCATGGAGGACGAAGTGGGCCACCTCGGCCCAATCAGACCGACGGTTTACTTTCTAATTGGGCCTGGCTTTCCGGAATCGGGCCATCTTATATTTAAAAATAAAAAATAAATTAAAATTCTTTTAATAACAATATTTAAATTGAGATAGAACGTTATTTTTAAAAGTTCAAAACTATTTTTGTTATTATTTTTATAAACTTTTTAAATAAGTTTATGGGTATAATTAAATATTAATCAACCTTTTAAAATTACTTTAAGGTATTTTCAAAATATTTTTAATTAATCGTATTTTATCTCGAGGAACTTTGAATAATTCTTCCTTTGAATGTTGAAATTTATTATATATTTATGTAGACATGCTCGTAAATGAGATGACTCATTGTCTATTTCAATTTTTTATATTTATGAAAAAATAAAATAAAAAAACTAATAAATAAAAAGATTGCAACGACTGAAAAACAAAACAAGGTGTAATAGTCAAAACTCACGACTAGCAAATATTGTCTATTTTAACACGTATCGTCGTTAGACTCACAGTTTAAAAACGCATGTACTATGAAGATGGTCTAGCCCTACTACTCGACTAGTGCATCGCATTGTTCGATGACTAACTTCGATCCAATTTGTAACCATTTAAGCCCACCGCTAATAAATATTGTCTGTTTTGCCCTGTTAAGTATCGTTGTCGGCCTCGATTTTAAACATGTGTTTGATAGGGATGGGTTTTCACGCTCTTATAAAAAATATTTTGTTTCCTTCTCCAATCGATGTGAGATATCACTCAAGGAAACAATATGTTCCTATATTCCGTCGTAAATTAAAATATATAAAATTACAAAAAGTTATTATTATTATTATTTTTGTTAATATTAAATGTATTAATGTAAATTTTAAAATTAATAAAAAAAAATGAAAACAGGTTGCTCAAAGTTTATTATATAATGGTAAAAATATCTTTGAATTTTTGTTTAAAATTTAAAAATATTAATAAAGTTTTTATAAACAAAATATTAGTCGTATACAGATTAATAATAAATATATTTATCTATTCAATTACGAATAATTATTTATTTATTTATTCGATATATAAAATTTTTAAAACATTTAATAGGTATTTAAATTCTTAAAATTGTGTCTAATTATCATCTATATTTAAATTATTTAAATATGAATTGATTTATTAAATTTCAGTTTCATATTTAATATTTTCTCCTAAATTTAATATTTGTTCTAATTCTATAGCCGTAGAGAAAAATTTCGTCACTGAAAAGAAATTGAAAATGGAATATCATCCCGCCATCGCAACCCGCCATTTTTCTACATCCTCTTGAGGCTCCCATCCCGCCAGCAGCCATCCATTACAACGTACCGATCATCGGCGAACACCCGATTTGATTTTGTCTTCGTTTCAGTCGCTTGTGATCGCCGTACCTGCATGTTTTCGCGGTTATCTTCAATCCGTTGTCAGCCATCTGTTCGAAGAATCGGCTCTAGGGTTTCGGCCATTTGCTCATTCTGTTGTTTGAGTGTCTCGTGGACTATTTTGGACGTTGTCAGTTACTGAATCGTTGTTTTGTTTTCGTATTTGAATGCAAATGTTTGCGTCATTGATTGGAAGGTGAAGCTCTGCGTTATCGTGTTTGGACGTTCTCTCTGTTGTCAATGGGACTTGTGAATGGGCGCTGCTTCGAGTTTGTACTGATTAATCGAACTTCAAGTAAGTTGGTGGTTTCTAGGATTGCGCAATAACTGTATTTCTTGTGATGTTTAGCTCGATACGTAATAATTAAAGTGTTTAATCAGCATATGCGTTATCTTTCCTTCTTGCTTTCAGTTGCGTATGAAAAAAGATTGAAATCGAAGTGTTTTGGTGTGTTTTAGGGCATTGATTGTTAGCCATCCGAGTTCATTCAAGTATCGAGGAAGAATACATGCGAGAAGAGTAGCGGCCTTCGCTCTTACTTATTATGTGTCATTTACGTATTGTCTTTAGCGGTTAACTCCATTTGGTCTGTATGCAGTCGAGGCAATTCAGGTGACGGTCTCAAAGTTGGTGGCAAATGTCCTAGAATGAATTGGTTGGAACACTCGAAAGCACATAAAGATTTCACATGCCAAAAGAAGTTTCTGTGCTCAAATTTTCTCTTCTCTCTACCAGAACAAAAGCCTTCTACTACAGGAGCAACTAATACTGGGTATCTATCCCGTGAATTGGCTCAACTTTCATCTGTCTTTATGAAATTGCTTATATCATTTGCCTTATTTTCATAAAATAATGATAACTCTATGTCCATCCCCCACCTCCCCTTCCGTACTAAGTTTCACTTACTGGTCTTTGAGATTGCGTATTTCTCTTCCTCTTTGAATGCATGCCAAGGGATTGGCTGCTAGCTAGCTGCGGACTCGACTTTGCGTCGAAGAAAGAATAACAGCTTGTAATTTCAAATTGATGGAAGATTGGATTTTTCCACTCTTGGCTTGGCATTGGTTTGATTATCTCCATAATATATTAATTTTTTTTTCGTGTTTAGGAATTTGGCCTATCAGATGCAGAGTACTCAAAGAATACAAAGGTCACAGATTGAAAAGGTAAAATCACAAGAAAGATTGTATCTAAAAATAATTTGCAAGCTGGGTGTGTGAAATTATTTGAGGTTTTGAGGAGAAAAAAACAATTGAATTGACGGGTTGAGAGGTCTTTGAGTGAGGGTTGGTTCTGTATTAGATCCAGCGTGTCTCTTTGGGTGTCTGTGACTTGGCTTTTTGTAGTTATACGTTAGGTCTTATTTTGTTGGATTGGAGACTGTTTTTGTAGGCTGCCTGCCTTTTTGTTGGCATTTCTTTTTTTTATTTTTTATTATGCCTTGTAGTTTTTCAAATTTTCTGAATGGAAGTTTGATTGTTCATAAACAAAAAAGAATAATTTGATGTTAATCTTATCTATTTCTGCATTTTCCATTATTTTTATGTGAATAAAGTTATTAGCTTTATAATGTATACATGAGTGGGAAGGTAAGGAAAGACAATAGGTTATTTTTTCAATTTTGGAAGAATTGTTACAAGCAGGTCACCTTGTCTTTATATGTAAGTTAGGGGCATATTACATTAACCATTAATCCTGACAATTAACCAACAGTAAGAATATACATATTTTAAAAGATGGAAAATAGCTTCCAATGATGAATGAAAGAATATTAAAAAAGCCCAAGAAAAGAGGGGCAGTCCAAAAGTGAGGAGTACAAAATCAAAACCATGCAAATAAGGACTCAAACTTTTGATTAAAATAAATAAAGGACAATTACCAAACTAATTGAAAATGCTAACTAATCCCAATATCTAGCTAAATCAAAATTACTAGAAGTTACAAAATTATAGATAACTTCAAATATGCATTTTATATTTGATCATAAAGTTTCTTAAAAAGACTCGTCCTCAAGTTAGTGCTTACTGTTCATTAGGTGATAGTAAGCAGTCAGGTCAAGATGTTGAGATTAGATGGTAGCTCAGTTGAGTAACTGTTAGGTTCAACTTGTTTTAAGACTAAAAGCTTAACCATTTCTTCTTTAATATGTTTTAAAGAAAAAAAATACAAAAGAAGGTAAGTAATCTCCCTCAAACTAAGGGGATTAAAAAAACATCCATCAATTTGCAATGATAAAAAAAAAAAGAGCATAATTACAGATTGACTTTGCTGAAGAAGTCCACAAGGAATCTTTATAATTAACGGCCTCCCTCTCATCTCTAACCTTGTTAAGGAAAATCCCAAGATTAAAAGCACCCAACAACTGGTGATGTAGAAATTAGCAGATGGCATGATAAGGGTGAAGAACCAGTATATACCTTAAACATGTCAGCTATAGAGCATGAATGAACTCTTGAATTTAGGCTTAAGGTTTCTTGATAGCGTTTATCTGATACCCCTAACCTTGCTAAAGTAAAAGCAAATTATTATGATAGTTCTATTTCCATCCCTAGCTAATAGTATCCTTTTTCTTTTATGAGATGGAAAGTTGGAGTTGTATACCTCCAGCACATCTCTTGGAATACTCATTTTCCGAATAAATTTATTTTGTGTTTCTTTGCAGGCCTGGCATGTTCTTTCAAATATCCAGATTTCTTGTAGACATTATGCAAAACCTGGAAAAACTAGACAAGTTAAGGGTGTTTTTGCTGAGCTTCCTCCTGATAGTGGAAGAATTACATCAAATAGTTTGTCTGATGCCAACGCTGGTTCTCAATATAAGAATGTACATAAAAATTTTAGTGAATTCAGTGTTGATACAACTAAACCTTCAAGTTTCCTATCGAATCTTTCTGCATCAAGTAATATTAAAGCTATGGAGGGCCAAAATGAGTCCGATGGGAGTAATATGGCCAAACCGTGGATGGTCAATCATTCTCATTCTCAGAGGTTGGATGGCTCGGTCAATTTTGCCACTAACCAGAGAAATATATGTTCCTCATTTTTGGAGGATGAGGATGATGACATAATAGAGGTAATCTTTATCAATATTATTACTTTTTGCTTCTATAAAGCAAGTTTAGACACACTTTTCTTGGTTGTTTGGAATTACTTCTAGCTTATTTTCTTTTGGAAGATTTACCACATTTATCCGTAATCAGAAATGACCTTTTATTTCTGAAGTTAGCTCAATTCAAATTTCTATTATAGGAAATAACTTACTGTTGGTATATGGGTGGGATAACTTTTCTTGTGTGTGCGTGTATATAGTTTTGCCCTGTGGATCCCCATTTTTGTTCTAGTTAAACTGGCTGGCTAATGCTCCACTGTTGGACCTTCCTTGCATTTGAAAATTCATGAACCGAGTACTCTTGGTTACAGAATATTGACGTGGACCAAATTGTTGAACAATACCAATCACAATCAGTCTGCACACCTCAACCGTCGGTTTCTAAGCTTCCACCAATTACTCCAACAATTGAGAAAAGACAAGAAGAATCTAATTTTCCAGATGAATTGTGCACAAATTGCAGTCATGGTTTCAAGGTGTATAAAGTTGTGTTATATCTTTATCCAGCGTTCTATCTGCTACTATAATTTGTTCAGTGATTCATTGTTACCCACAGATCGTACTATGCCCAGAAGCTTCATGCCATTTGCAGGAGTTGAAAGATAGGCTAATCTCTGTATCAAATGATCTGCTCGATAATGTTAATAACCTGAGCTCAGCGCAGATTGATAAGCTTCGGCAAGAAAGGTTCACTATCCAGTTTCAAATCCGTTTTATTAATATAAGTTTATGTAAAAAGTTAAACTTGCATGCACTATATAAACAAGTACTGAAAGAAAATAATAGAATGAATTTTGGTTGCATCTATTTTTGTACAAGTAGAGTAAATTTATTTGCCTTTTTATATACTAGTTTGGTTGTCTGTGCTTATATATATACCCAATACATAAATGGGAAGTTAATCTATTATTTCCATTCATTTTCAGGGTACATCTAAATAAACAAATTCAGCTGCTAGAGAAACATATTTCTCTCGATGTAGTTAATGATGAAACGCGAAGGTCTCATCTTTTGGCAACAACAGTAACTCCAAAGACTTTTCATTTTGAAACACCTCAAGGAGTTGAATTCAGGACCGAATCAACACTAAATACTTCTCACATTCACCTACACAGTGAGCCTAGAAGGATTGAGCCATGGAATTCTATGGGTTCATCCTATCCAGATGAAAGGTTTGGAATGTCATCTGGTCCAGTGGAGAGAGAGCCATACATCCCAAAGGTGATTGATGTCAACTACATTGAAGGTTCTAATGACAAAAAGTGGAGCAGCCTGAATTTTTCTTGGACAAAAGAATTGGAGGTGATACTTTAAGGCTATCAAGCTTCTGATTTTTTCTATGCCCATTGCCTTTTATCTTATATTTGGTTTTTTATGCATTAAGGCTAATAACAAAAAAGTGTTCGGTAATCACTCATTCCGTCCAAATCAAAGAGAGGTCATTAATGCGACAATGAGTGGGTGTGACGTCTTTGTTTTAATGCCAACTGGAGGGGGAAAGAGCCTAACGTACCAGGTAAACTAACATATCTCAAAACCTCAAGCAATTACCTTTAGGTTTCCCTTTCTGACACTCAAGCAGTTCCACCATTCATATCTGTATTCACCTTCAATTTGATTTTTGAGCTCATCCGTCTGCGATTGCAAAAGTTTTTCCAGTACTATGAATATTTTCTCATTGATTTCTAGGAATTTGGCATTTTTGTTACATGATTGGAATTTTTACTTATTATTGTTTCCGCAGCTCCCAGCTTTGATTTGTCCCGGTGTAACACTGGTGATATCTCCACTTGTGTCTCTTATTCAAGATCAGATCATGCATCTATTGCAGGCAAGTTCAACCTTATGATGATTTTCTTAATCTGGTCTTTCCCTCTTAACCTTATAATGATTTTCTTAATCTGGTGTTTTCTTTGTAAAACCAATTATATCACACCATAGGCAAACATACCGGCTGCTTACCTAAGTGCTAATATGGAGTGGAGTGAACAACAAGAGATTCTAAGAGAACTAAGTTCTGATTGCTCCAAGTGCAAGCTTCTGTATGTCACTCCAGAAAAAGTTGCTAAGTAAGTATCACCTGTTGTGTACTTAGCTTAATAACTTAAATGCATTATTTTTTTCCTTTTATAACATCATCTTTTCTAGTGAATTACGTTAAGATGATATAAGACAGAATGACTACCAGCTACATCAAACACCAGACCTCCCCAAACTCGTCAGGGTCTGTTTTGGTGTTTGTGTTCTTGCATGAGGGGATAGTGAGAGTTTGGGGAGGTCTGGTGTTTGATATAGCTGGTAGTCAAGCCTTTTTTCCGGTCAAACCTTTCCTAATTATGGTCGGAGTGTAGTAAAGAAACTGAAACTGATTTTTTAGCCTATTTTTTTTTTCTTCTTATTTTGGTTGCTTAGTTATTTGGGTCTGTATGTTAATTCCTTGTCTACATTTCTCCCCAATTAGTAAAACCCTGTTTATTTTTTTTCTTCGAATGATTTAACATTTATTGTTTACTGGTATAATTTATGTCATTGATATTGAGATTGATTCTTCTCGTTTCTTTTTTAATTAATTGTTTTGTACAGAAGCGATGTTCTTTTGAGACATCTGCAGAGTTTGAATGCTCGTTCCTTGCTTGCTAGAATTGTTATTGATGAAGCGCATTGCGTGAGTCAGTGGGGACATGATTTTAGGCCAGACTATCAGGTTTGTCCTCAAAAGCTTTCTACTTGTCTTTCCCACTATCTAAAACACGCACAAAAATCTAAGTGAGGGTCAAGCTTTGATCTCACCCTCAACCATTTAGGCGGGAGGTGTGATTTGACATGACCAAGTTTCAATTGCTGCTGCTTCTGTCTTCTGGGTTCTGATAAGCAGCTCCTTTACATCTACAGGGCCTTGGTATCTTGAAACAGAAATTCCCTGAAATTCCAGTATTAGCTCTAACAGCTACTGCAACAGCGAGTGTTAAAGAAGATGTTGTACAAGCTCTTGGCCTTGTTAACTGCATAATTTTCCGTCAAAGTTTCAATCGGCCAAATTTATGGTAAGTGATGATTAAATGTATGCTCATGTTAGGCTTCTGTGATCTTTGATTAACTTTTTTATCCGTAGCATCAGAAATGAAAAAATATTTCTCGAATGACTTATTAAGTACCTGAAGATCAGTTCATTAAGTGTATAATGAAGTATAAAACATTTATCATGTAAAAACTTAAGATTATCATTAATTCTTTCAGTAAGAAATTAAGTTAATTGAAGAGAGGAAGAAAACAAACTAGCAACAGACCAAAATAACAAGATTATGGGAAAAAAAATTTTAAGTGGTACATTTTTTTCATGAGAATACACTATCAAAACGATAAAATAGACGCAAGGGAATCTGCTTAATCATTCATGCGACTAAAATCCATGATGACTGAGGCTATTGAACTCAGTGGAATAATTTAGGTTATTAAAATAACCTTGAAATATTATCTTTTTTGTAGCCAATTTCAATCCGACTTTTAGAAAACTATAATAACATGACTGCATTTTCTGTAGGAGCCAATACAAGGATACTTTTCATGCTATTTACTCTGATCACTGCTCTTGCAGGTACTCTGTGATGCCAAAGACTAAGAAATGCGTGGACGATATTGATAAGTTCATCAAAGATAACCACTTTGATGAATGTGGAATTGTTTACTGTCTTTCAAGAATGGACTGTGAAAAGGTTGCTGAAAGGTTACAGGTTGGTTTCCTCAGTCTGTTTATATTTCTGGAATTTCTACAGCTGGATGGCAGCAGTGACAACGTGCAGAAGTGGAATTTTTAGGAGGGCAATCCCTGTCTGGAACTTTGATGAGGATGAAAATCCGAAAGTCAACATGAATAAAATTGAGAATAATGGGAATCAACTATCTACAATCAACACTCTTGGCTCCCCAATTCTGAACCCTCTTTTTCCAATGGAAACAAAATTATTCATTGATAAACAAGAAATTACATTGATAAATACAACCATTCACAAAAGAGTAAAACATCCCACAATGAAGGCGAACTATATAGTTGAAAAATGAAGTTGACTCGAAGGCAAAAGTTTCTCGTGGACAGATTGTTTTGATTCAACTTATATTAAAGGTTTTTCTTGATGTTCTCTTTCAAATAGTTTATATGGTTTTTCGTTGGATGGTATTGACTTGAAATGGAGTGTTTTTCTTTTTTTTTCTTGAATCTATAATTTTTTTTTTCTTTTCACTCGTTTTGGAGGTTGTATTTTTTAGCATTAGTTTTTTTTTTTTTTTTTTTTTTTTTTTTTTTTTTTTTTTTTTTTTTTTTTTTTTTTTTTTTT
>NW_019268550.1:1942569-1947186 GCF_002738365.1 Cucurbita moschata | reverse complement strand
TTTTTTTTTTTTTTTTTTTTTTTTTTTTTTTTTTTTTTTTTTTTTTTTTTCATTTCTTAATGAAAAATGTTATTTCTTGTTAAAAAAAAATGAAGCACGGAAGAAAGTTTTAAAATGCACTGAATGTCAAATATCTTCCTACAAACTCTCTTCCTAAAAACATTTTCCTATTCCTTTCCAGCTAAATAAATCATAGGACTGCAAAGAAACCTCCTCTAAAATCTTATGGATACTTGGCTTTTACACATAGATTAAATATAAAGCTTGCCAAGGACACTTCTACACAGCCAATAAATGATATAAATCCTCACTTCGCTTTGACGAAGTGTGTTGTTATGTGCTTTTTGAAGTTGACAATAGTGATTGAAATATGTAAGTCCAATTTCAATCAATTGATTTTCAGGAATGTGGACATAAAGCAGCCTTTTATCACGGTAGCATGGATCCTGCCCAACGCTCCTTCATTCAGAAGCAATGGAGCAAAGATGAAATCAATATAATTTGCGCTACAGTGGCTTTTGGAATGGGTATAGCTGATTATTGCTTGTCAATGTATTGATTTGTTGAGATCTATGCACTTATTTGGATATTTCAGGTATCAACAAGCCAGATGTTCGTTTTGTCATTCACCATTCTCTTCCAAAGTCGATTGAAGGCTACCATCAGGTAATTAATAGTATATTTCTTCATTGGGCTGGTATTGTCCAAGTTAATAGTCTTGATTCAAAATGTTTTTATTACAACTTGAGAACATAAAAACCACAATTGGCCTTTGTTGGATTTTTTTTTTCCAATTTTGTTTTATTAAAAGTAGTGCCATCCGATTATTGAAAGTCTTGTTTCCTAAATAGATTGTTGGCTTACTGTGTGTTTCTAATGTAATAGGAGTGTGGGCGTGCAGGCAGAGATGGTCTGCGTTCATCTTGTGTGTTGTATTATAGTTACAGTGATTATGTAAGTTGTGATTATGAATGTTTTACTTATCTGGCTATACTACATTCAATAGGTTCTTGAAAAGTGGGTTGAATCCCAGTATTGGTTGATTATTTGCCAACACTTCTTGAACATGTATGCAGATACGAGTCAAGCATATGATTAGCCAAGGAGCCACTGAACAAAGTCCCCTTGTATCTGGATATAATCGTACCAATCTGGGCAGCACCGGAAGAATACTAGAGACGAACACTGAAAATCTGTTGCGAATGGTACACAAATTCTACCAATATTTTGTTCTTGTTGTTTTAAGGTATTATTAGAATATCAAATCATAATCAATTTATTCTTTACTCGATTATTTTAGGTCAGTTACTGTGAAAATGATGTTGATTGCCGACGTTTGCTACAACTTGTCCATTTTGGGGAGAAGTTTGATCCTGGAAACTGCAAGAAAACATGTGATAATTGTTTGAAGTCCACTACTCTTATAGAAAAGGATGTCACTGATATTGCTAAGCAACTGGTCTGGTGCTAAATTTTTTTGTTTTTTTGTTTTTTAAAATGTTCTGTTAAACTAGCTTTACTATGCGTCATTATGTTAGTGCATATAATGATTTGTAATGGTTAAATTTTGTATATTGTGCTAAGGTTGACTTGGTGAGGTCAATGAGGCAGCCATTTTCAACCGCTCATATACTTGAAGTCTACAGGGGTTCCTTGAGCCAGTTTGTGGGTTATGATATAAACTTTTGTTTTTTTTGTTATTTTTAAGTTTGGTATTTATTCTAATTGCCTTTCATTGACAAATCTAGGTAAAAAAACATAGGCACGAAAAATTGAGTCTGCATGGTGCTGGAAAACATCTCTTGAAAAGTGAGGCTTCCCGCATATTGCATCATCTTGTTATTGAGGATATTTTTGTGGAAGAAGTGAGGAAAAGTGATATTTATGGTTCTGTCTCATCCTTACTGAAGGTGCTAAACCAATTGCTTCATTCGGTATACTAAATGAAAAAAAAAAAAAAAGTTTGTAAGATTGTTATCTTCTTTCTTCTTTTGGTATTTCCTTTTATATAATCTTCTCTTGCCGCTTTTTATTTTCTAGTTGCTATATTAAAACGTACATGATTTTACAATTTGTCCTCAGGTGAATGAATCCAAGGTTCGCAGTCTTTTGAATGGAGAGCAGCGAATTACATTAAGGTTAAGTATTTTCTTCCTCCTAGTAGTCATTGTTGGGCTGCAATTTGTATGACAAATTACAAGCCATAAGTGAATGTAGTAGTTCGTATCTATGGTTCAAGTATTGGCATTGATGTGTCATCTACCTATCATACCCTTTTTACTCTTCTCCATTTTTTCTTTTTAAATCTGAGAGATTTCCTTAATAAAAGGAATTGCGAAAGGAGAGGATGACAAGGTGTCCTGATCCACTTGATAAACCATAGGAGATCAGGAGAAGGCTTTCTCAATTGGTTTTTCACTTCTAAAAGAAAAAAAGTTAGCTCTTTAGCAGGAGTACTTACAGCCTATCTTTCACTAAGTTTGGGAAAACAATTGAAGTATACGTACAAAAATCAAAAGAACAATTGAAGTATATGCAGATGCTGGCTGGCTTCTGGCATAATGTCAGGATATATAAGTGATTCAAGACCATTTTTTGCGCACTGAACATTTGTAATATGTTGAATTTGGGAGTATACATGATAGTTTATTACGTTAGTTAATTTGTCGAGGCATGCTCTTGGAGATTGCCGAAGACCTTAAGAAGTATTTTCTGAGTTTACAAACTTTGCCACTACTTTCATGTGTTTCAATTCCAGTAAGTATCTCCATGTAGACTAATTACTGTCTCCGTTCAAGAATGCACTTGCTAATGTGAAGTTTGTGGAGGGACAAGTCTTCATTGAATAAGAACGTGATTTATTGTAAGTTTAGTAAGAGAAAGCTATTTTTGGGATTAATTGGTTAGGGAAAAAAAGGAGAATTTTCAAGGGCGTAAGGGGTCTTGGGCGGATGTTTTTAGTCTGACGCATTATAATACTTCCCTCTCTGGATAGTTTCAACTTTAGTTTTTTATTTTTATAATTATTTGAAAAAACTGAGATCTCTTTTTTTTTTCTCTTCTTGTAAGGCTCATCTTTTTTAGTTCCAAGTTATGCTTTGGATGTCATTCTCTTATACTTATATTCTCTAATAAGAGTTAATTTATTGGTTCTTTGATATAATCTTGCATCGTTTCATGATTTATATAATTTTACTGTAGCCATGCCATTGGTTTTAGCGTTGCAGTCAAGACGATTAGGTGATGCTCACTGCATTAGAAAAATATGTCACTTATATAACGATTTGATGTACTAGAAGCGTATGGTTTTCCTTGTATTATTAGAATTTGATATTTTCAGTTGTTTTATACATGTTAATTGATTTAGTAAATCATTAGGAACAACAAACAACATTGCTTTTTTTTTTCTTTTTTTGGTGAGTCAATAGCAATTTCTATTGCTCTAAATACATGTTTGCTACAGAATGAAAGGATACCATGTTTGCGAGGACACACAATAATGTGTTTGGCACACCCAATAGGTTTGCTGTTGTGTTGAAGTCATTCGGTTGGTGCAGCAGCAGTTTTAACTGTGGTCTGAACTAATTCCAAAAGCAAAAATGGAAGGGCTTTTCCTGCTGCGCTCTTTTCTGTTCTTTTTTTTTTTTTTTTTTTTCGTTTTTTTAACTCATCTAGAAGCTGTATTGTCCTTGCTCGATATCTTTGCTTAGCACTTGAGACTTGACAGCTACTTTGTTTTCTCTGGCACATGACACACTTGCCAGGTTTCCATCAATTGCAAAAACAAATAAACTGAGCAAATCTGAAATGACTCCAGCTAAAGGTTCTTTGGTATCTGGAAAAGTATATCCCAATACCGATACTCCTGCACAGCCTCAATCCGAAATTGACGTGGTAAGTAATAAAAACTTTGCATAGCATTGGGCGACACTTCGGTGGTTTCTTGATATTTGTGCTGTACAATTCGTCACTTGGCTTGTTCCTGAACAGAATGATTTGTTTTCTTACCGCAGCAACTCTCGGCAAAATTGTATTCTTCTTTGCGAATGCTTCGAACTAATCTTGTTAAAGAGGCTGCAGATGGTGTTATGGCATATCATATATTTGGGTAGGTTCTGTTTCGCTCTGTTATCTCCTGTAAAGATGTTTCTCTCTCTTTCTCTCTCTCCTTCTCCTCCTCTTCTTTTTCCCTCATTTTTTTAAAAGGAAAACTTTAGTGACTGTTGTCTAAAAGTAATTACAAGAGAAACTTGGTCAAGATTTCCAATCCTGGTTGATTAGCATATGGGAGAATACAAGGAATGTCCTGGAAAGTAGTTAAGTCTCTTAAGTGTCCTGGAATATGTAGAATTGTTAGATTAATAAATATACTTTTAAGAGTTGGTCTCTTATGATCTATGTTAATACTTTTCATTTATGGAGCTGGATTACGTTACATATGACATTTTTTTTCTAATTGATGGCCTATAACATTGTGAACTCTTCTTGATCTGATATAATTCTTCCTTCGTTTTGAATTGTAACTAGCCTGCATCATGGTTTTGTAAGATTTTTTTTTTTTTTTTTTTTTTTTTTTTTTTTTTTTTTTTTTTTTTTTTTTTTTTTTTTTTTTTTTTT
>NW_019268550.1:1895923-1942520 GCF_002738365.1 Cucurbita moschata | reverse complement strand
TTTTTTTTTTTTTTTTTTTTTTTTTTTTTTTTTTTTTTTTTTTTTTTTTTTTTTTTTTTTTTTTGCCTTTTAGATTGTTTATGTCCCAATTTCTTTGTGACCTGTGCTGATTAATTGATTACATTTCTTCCCTCGACCCAGAAATGCCACATTGCAGCAAATAAGCCGAAGAGTTCCCAGATCAAAAGAAGAATTACTTGATATCAACGGCATTGGAAAGTAAGTTTTCAGCCTTCATGTCTACAGAACTTTAATTTACTCTGTAATGCAAAACATTTGACAAAAGAATCTCCTTGATTTAGGGCTAAGGTAAGCAAGTATGGAGACCGTATTCTGGAAACCATAGAATCTACCATCAAGGAATTCTATGGGACAGAGAAAAATGGAAGCAACAGTAATGACAGTAACGATTCTGTAAAGAGACGAAGAGATGAATATAAAGATGCAGATGAATATTTTGAGGACGACAATGCCACCAAAAGCTTTGATAGATCAAAGAAGAGGGCAACAAAAACTCAGAACAAAGTTCCCAAGATTCATAATTCTTTGAACCCAGTACATACGGATCAATTTGTTGACAGTGAACTGGATTTTGATGACAGTTACTATGAAGTTCGTGACTTGGAGGCGATGGAAAACCAGGATCATCGTGATGATGGAAGAGTGTTACCTTCATGGTCATAGCAGAAATTCTGGTTGGTACCTATATGCTTTCAGATGAAAACTTTATCATTGCTCACGATATTTTGAATTGTATATAACTAAACGCGCGACCGTCTTGGAGGGGACGAGGAGGGCTTTGACTTATACAAATGGTATTTCAAATTTGGAACTGGCGGTGAGAAATCACAATGGAAACCTTTCGAACTATTTTGCTAGATCAGTCATTCAAAACTTTGGTCGTTCAAGGAGTCGAGACTCAAGCCCTTTAAAAGACCGTAAATGTTCAATAGGGCCTCAACAAATGTCCCCAAGATTTTGCAATCACTTCTCAGGTGATTGAGGCTAAAGTGATATTTTATATTTGACTTATAAATTCCTATCTTTATCCACTTTTCTTACATTGATCTCAAGGATGTAAATATGATTTGCAGAGAATCAATCCACCATGTCTTGTAATTTATTGAACAGGTTTTGAGTTGTTCTTGTTATAATATGCTTCAATGTAGGAGCTCTTTGTGGCATGCAATTGTTTTATATTATCGTCAAATTTTGAATTATTTTGATGGATAATTATTTAGTTTTTATTTATTTATTTTTAAAATACTGCTTATTTTCTTATATTTTTAGGATGGATTTTATTTTTTCAATAAAATATTTGATTTCATTGTCAATTTTCAAAAACCAAACATATTTGTTTTTTAAAAATTAAGCATATAATTGTTAGTTCCATCCTTTACTCATTTTTATTAATATCTTACATTTGAAAATTAATTAGTTCTGAAAATTGTAGTCGGAAAATTGAGAGAAAAGAAACATTAATGTCGTGATACGAATGAGTATGATGATAAATCATTTAACACGTAGAAAAATCAATAATGTCAGTTCAACCACGTGATCCAATAGTATGAAGTTTTTCGTCGTATCTTTTTTTTGTTTTTTTGTTTTATTATATTATTATTATTATTATTTCTTTTTTACTTTTTCTATGTTTTAAAATAACACTTTCTTTGTTTTTATCATTTTAAATATCAAGCTTCTTTTTCACATGATTATTTAAAAATTTAAATTGATTTGTTGAAATGAATAAAATATTATATAGAGCATAAAAAATATAAAAAAAATTGAAAGAATGAATTTGATATTATCAAAGATTTAAAAAAAAAAAGGGTTTTTAGATTATGAATCCATAATTATTTTAAATTTTTAAAATCAAATTGATTGGTTGAAAATTAAATATAAAAAATTACTATCAAAATTTTCACATTATTATTAATATATTATTATGTCCAGGTTCGTTCTCCACCGCCGTAATAAGAAACAACCTGTCATCGGCAATCCGACGATCGCCTTCTCCTCCTCCTCCTCTTCTTCTTCCTTCTCCTATCTCTCTCTCAGGACCTCCATTCTGTAGGGAAATCTCACAGTTTTAGGGTTTTCGCTGTTTCTGGCTTTTCCATGGAAGTTTCGTTGAGTTCAATGCCACAATCATTCAAGCTTGGCCGTTCTACCGACCTCAATCGCCCCTGCCCCTGCCGCTGTTCTTGTTGTTCTTGCTATTGTTCCTGATTCGGAGCTTCTGTTGGGGTTTGGCTTTGCTAAATTTTTCTATCTTTGATTGTGTTTGTTTACAGGAGGTGTAATCTTCTGGGGACTGGAATTCGTTTGATAGGCTTAAGACTTTGATATTTGTGGCTTTGTTCGTAGTTAATGGATTTGTCTAATTCCCATTCCAATCTTTCTCTTGGAATCTCATCGCATGCTTCGCCACCGCACCGCGTTCAGATTGCTGATGATTCCATTCTGCTTCATCTCGAATCTTCTCGACAGGAACCCACGTTTTCGTCCCCCCCAATCCCTCTTCAGTTGATGGAACCGCTGACGGAGAGTCACAGAGACGAGGTTGGAGATGCGGAGAGAGAAGACGATGTCTACGACGACAGGGATGTAGAAGAGTTTCGTATTCTGGGCCATTCTATGTGCTTGAAGCGCCGAAGAGATAGTGAATCTTCGCTCTCGTCGAGTTCTTCAAAGAGAAATTCGTGTGAACGTGATTTAGAGACACGAAGAAGTGCTGTACGTTCGTGGGGTAACCAGACCCTTCGAGCCACGGACCCTAACCTATTTGGAATTATGGAGAAGGAGAAACAGAGGCAAATCAAGGGCATTGAATTGATTGCTTCTGAGAATTATGTGTGTCGTGCTGTAATGGAAGCACTTGGAAGCCACTTGACTAATAAGTACTCCGAAGGTATGCCCGGTGCGAGGTACTACTGTGGAAATCAATATATAGATGAGATTGAAACGCTATGTCGTGAGCGCGCATTGGCAGCGTTTGGTCTTGATTCTGATAGTTGGGGAGTTAACGTGCAACCTTATTCATGCACATCCGCGAACTTTGCTGTCTACACTGGTCTGCTACTCCCGGGTGATCGAATCATGGGGTTGGATACTCCTTCGGGTGGTAACACTAGTCATGGCTACTGCACCCCGAATGGAAGAAAAGTTTCTGGGGCCTCAATTTTCTTCGAGAGTTTTCCATATAAGGTTAATCCGCAAACTGGGTATATCGATTATGATAAGCTTGAGGAGAGGGCGCTTGACTTTCGCCCAAAAATACTTATTTGTGGGGGGAGCTCGTATCCTCGTGAATTGGATTATGGAAGGTTTAGGCAGATTGCAGATAAGTGTGGAGCAGTTCTGATGTGTGATATGGCTCAAATCAGTGGCCTTGTTGCTGCTAAGGTTTGAATTTTTCTTCACCATTAGCGATGCTACCGCCCTTGCTTGAATGCCTGTGTATTAATTTTTTGGTTTCTCGGCTCATCAAAGTTTTTGGTTTTCTTTTCATATGTTCTAATTGCTATCATGTCCTCATTCTCTTGGGTTGCAATTTAGTTGGTCGTTAACATAATTATGATTTTTGAATTGTTTTACCTGACACTCAGAAACGGCGTCAAAGGGTGGTTGTATGGAATTTCTTTGTGATAGTAAAATGTAACTGACCAAGGGATCTCGGTAGACACTGATTTTAGGTCTTTACCTTAGTTAAGCAGTGTGTTGGGCCAAGATGTCTTGACCCCATTGATTTTATGAGAATTGAAACCTTTGAGAAACACTCTGGACTGCTTTTGAATCTTTAAGCTTATGAATTATGGTATTGTTCTTCTTGTAACATATTTTTTCTTTCTACTGGATTGTATTATACAGTTCGATCAACATCGTGTTTATGCAATTTTCAGTGGGTTTCTTTTCCATCTGTAATTATTTTTTCACTTGCATTGTTTGGTCCAGTCCATCACTACTACTTCATGTGTAATCCTGTAATTTTAGACAAAGAATTATCCCTACTCTGTTTATGTTTTGATTTATTTGGATTTGAATTTTATTACAGGAATGTGTCAGCCCTTTTGGGTACTGTGATGTTGTGACTTCCACTACTCATAAGAGCCTTCGAGGTCCAAGGGGAGGTATAATTTTCTATAGGAAGGGTAGTAAGCCAAGGAGGAGAGCAATGCTTCTGTATCAGGGAAATGAAGCTAACCAATATGACTTTGAGGAGAAAATCAACTTCGCTGTTTTTCCATCCTTACAAGGTGGACCACACAATAACCATATTGCTGCGCTTGCTGTGGCTCTAAAACAAGTGGCTACTCTGGAGTACAAAGCATACATGCAGCAGGTGAAAAAAAATGCTCAAGCCTTAGCTTCTGCTCTACTCCGAAAGAACTACAAGCTTGTAACTGGTGGCACAGATAATCACATGGTACTCTGGGATCTAAGGTCCTTGGGATTGACAGGTAATAATTTTTATCCAAATTTTGCAGATTGATGTGAACATGATACATTTTAGGTGCACAATTAGCTTTTTTTTTTCTAGAGGAAAGAGGCGCACTAAAACATTGCTCATGCACAGTGAGGGTAGATTATGTTATGCACTGTGGGTTGTGATTAGAGGAAATGGTATATTATTATATTACATGAGTTACATAATTTGGAATAAATAGATTTGTTTTGTATCAACTGTATAACCATTCATTCAAAGCAGGATACTGTAGTTGAGTACGCTTAAATAGTTATCTTAATTAATTAGTAAGGTGTTAGAAATCAAAGAATTTGGTTGGCAAGAAATGAGAGAATTTTTCAAGATAATTCTTAATCAGTCGGTCATAAAAAAAAGACGTGTCAGAAGTGATGAAAAGATGAATAAGGCATGCTATTTTAAGGCAAGGCAAGTCTTAGCATTAGGGTGCAAGTAAAATCAAGCTTAATCAGTCAGCAGTGGTTTGGGATGTTGTGTGCCGACCATCAACCGAGTCGACTGATTAAGCGTTTCCTATTTCCTTCATTTTATAATTTCTTTCCCTTGAAAGAAAATTAAGATAAACGAAAAATTGCCTAATTGAACCGACCTAACCGCAAATCAAGTCAATTTAGTTGGCATGGTTACTACATAATGTGTGGTCGGATGCAGTTTTTCATTTTTTCATTTTTTCAAAGATTATATTAGTGGTTCAGTGTCGATTTTGCCCATAAATTGAGGCATTGCTCCCCTACTTAGAAGACAAGTCTTGTCTTCTTAGGACACATCCTCCTGTATTGAGCCTAATACTGAGATCATAAGTATAATTTTGACGTCATGAAATAGCTTTTCTGACTTTTCAACTGGATAGAGGACATTGTTTCATTGATAAAAGAATTTTAATATCATAGTGCGCTATTTAGTATCCTGCTGGAAGATCCATTTCTCTGGCTTCTTTATTTGTATTATACGATGCAAAACAAATGAAGATAGATTCTGAACGATTTTAATCTATTTCAACTTAACTTGTTTTTTTTTTTTTTTTTTTTTGTATTCCATATTCTTATACGTCTGTTTCTTCTAAGTTCTAGCTTTGATGGTATATGTGGCTGCTTACTCTATTATTCTCCATTCATTATACGTTGTGTAATCTTTTTGATGCCATGCTAATTGTAGGTAAAAATTTTGAGCAAGTTTGTGAGATGTGCCATATTACTCTCAACAAAATTACAATATTTGGTGATAATGGAATTATTACTCCTGGAGGAGTAAGGATCGGTGAGTTTCCCTCTTATATTTCATCTTTTGGGGATATCCTAAGATTGAAAAGCTCAGTATGCATTGATTATTCTAATAAATTAGCTGTCTGTCTGTTATCTCTGCAGGCACCCCAGCTATGACATCAAGAGGCTGTCTGGAATCTGATTTTGAAGTAATTGTAGAATTTCTTCATATAGCCGCTCAAATTGCAATTGTTGTTCAGCGCGAGAATGGGAAGTTGCCGAAAGCTTTTCTTAGGGGCCTTCAAAGTAATAATGAAGTTGTTGAGCTCGGATACCGTGTTGCAAGTTTTTCAGCTAAATTTGCAATGCCTGGCCTTGAAACTTGAATGGTAGTTGGATTTGCATTTTGAAATGGGTCACCATTTGTTGTCTCTTAAAAAAAAAAAAAGATCCGCTGCTCATCATGCCTTCCATATAAAATCTTGAAGCTTCTCCCTCTCTTGGGGTTGCTGTTTATAGATGCCTGCATTTACTTATCATCTTATTGTTTTGAGAAGGGCCTTTGCAATCATCAGAATAGAATTTAGTAATGCCGATCTTTTCTTCTACAAGGCCGAATGTGTACAATAGATGGAGGCGTCATGAGCAGTTTTTTGGTGGTGTCATTTCTGGGATCCAATCAACTGAAGAAATTGGTGGCTACGAGGGAATATAATTTAAAAAAATATAGTACTCTATCAGAGACCGGGAAGAATGTTTTGGACCTGATTGTTTATGGCGACGGCTGAGGAATCATTTTGCCAGCTTGATGTGGGATGATGTGGTAGGAAGTACGCACAATGCTGGTCAATTTCCTTTGATCAGAGTTCCATTGTGTAAGTTCTTGCTACATTTCCTCCCTCATACAAATTATGTCAAGTTCATTCATTATAATGTTATATAAGTGTCCATTCATCAATATAGTTAACTTCTCCAAAGTTCTAGTCAATTTCATTCATCCATGATTGTTAATAGAAATTGCTGCTATGGTTCTTGCACTTCTACATTTTCCTTTTCGTAATTATTACCATTTTGATGCATGATCATCTTTTCGAAATTGCAGAAGTTGACGTAGTTACCATAGATAAACTGATGAGTTCTGATATTTGCATTTGAGTTAGTACATTAGAGTTTGTTTTGTTCCCAACCAAACTGTGATCATCATGAGCCACAATCACTCCATCCAATTTTCTGTATTGTGGGGCCTATATTGATAGGACAAAAACTGTACAGCCTTTTTCCATTTTCTGTGCTAGTGAAAGTTCTGTGTGCTGGTCTTTTACTTTTACATGTTCAGAAGGAAACATAACTGTAGTTGCTTTTTCCCATGTTGATTCTGAAGTTCTGTTATAGACTGTCTGGATGTCGTGGGGGGCAAAAAAAAAAATGGGGATGTGACATGAAAACATAAGAATCAGCTGGGCAATAGGAGTACATTTATATGAGCTTAAGATGCAGAAACTGTTGGGTAATAGTTGCTTGGAAATAGACTTGGAAATCACCTCCACTACCAAAAATCTAAAGTTGGATGGAGGAGGAGAACCTTGTATGTGCTTTTTTCTTTTTTTTAACTTTTGACCTTCAGTTCCCCACAGTCCTCTTTCAAATATAGGCACAGGGGCCATGGCTCTGCTTCCACTATTTCTTCTTCATGCCTTATGTTTTCTGCACAATGCCACAGTTTTTGGACTACAGTCATCTTGTTCTTCTTATTGGGCAAGCTTAGGGCCAAATGAGGGGGAAAAGAGTTGATGAGAATGGTGAATCCAAGATCTTGTACCATCCATTAGGGTCTTTTTCATCGAGATCTATTATCCATTAGGGTCTTTTTCTAGCTCCTTCCCTAGGTTTTAACTAAAAGAGAGTAGGAACGGTTAGGAATTACGACTTTCCACAATGGTATGATATCGTCCACTTTGAGCATATGCGCTCATAACTTTGGACTTTCTCAAAAGGCCTTGTACCAATGGAGATGTATTCCTCACTTATAACTCATGATCATTTCCTAAATTAGTCAACGTGAGATTCCCTCTCAACAATCCTCAACCGGAACTAGGGAGGGAGAGAGTAGATGCCGATCCAAAAGTTTTAGAACATAGGCATCATTGTTTACTGCACGATGAAAATGACAAACCCTTTTCACCAGAACGTCTAAAATTCAGTTCTCCCTTTATCATTTTATATCATTATATGACCATACTTGATGGAGCAGGAATCATGACCAAAGTTTCCTTGAGAATATTTTCCTAGAAAATTGTATTAAGGATGGAAAAAGCTAAGTCCATGGCTTCTCTCTCCCCCCTCTCTCTCTAGGAGTCTTATCAAGTTGTCCATTTTCCCATCATTAATTCTCGATAGCAATGATTAGTCATTTACTATCCCAACTACAAAGGAAAAGAATCTCTACCAAAGTTCATTATTTAAAAAGTAAACATAAAAACAGAAAAATCTTTGCACAATCTAATGGTACAAACATCACATATATTTGGTTTGCCCACTCAATTGCATTGCCCTGTTTCCCCCTGTTCTCATCAATTCATTGAGTTCCAAATATATGAACTCGGGACCAAATCTTTAACATATGTTTATGCATATGTTCCTATTGAATGAATCTTTTGTGTTAATATTAGTTGACTAGATGTGTAATATACTTTAATCATAATGAAACTCTATGTTATTTTAGGTACTTTGTCGCCAAAGTAAGCATAGTTCAACAGTATTCTCCTACTTGTTGGACTGGAGAAAGGTATTTTATCAGTATTATTGAAAAATTCGAAATTCTTTTATTAGAATTTTTTTTATGGTAAAGTTATTATATCATATGAAAATTACATCTAAAACTTTGACTTACTTTAGCTTTAGAGAAGAGTGTAGGGAGGTCATAGAATGATGCCTTTTCTTCATGGGAGGATGAATAGGTGATTGGAGAGATTTAGAGGGCCATGAAAAGGAACCCTAAATGTTGTTTTTTTAAGTGACAAATGTCATTGTCTTTGCCTATTTTCCACATCAAAGAGCCTTGTGGGTAGGGAGTTTCATCATCATTATCATTATCATTATTTTCTTCCTCTTTGCATTCATAATTTATTTGGGTTAAAAACATAATTTATTAACCCTTCCTTAAAAAAGTTACGTTTTTGTTGTTACCCGTTGGTCGTTCGGGTCGTTCTTTAACACTAAATTACAAAAGTACCCATAAATTTTGTTCATAAACATTTTAGAATTACATTAGATTAGAAATCTATAAGAATATTACACGAAATTTAGGACTTGAATATTATCACGTTGTTCAGTGTTAGTACTACACCTGTTTCAAGTCTCGATTTTCACTCAAATTTCTGGCTCGAAAGGTAGCTTTATTACAATTGTTTTAAAGTATTTTGTAGACAAAAGCCAAGATTTAGGGATGTTGTTTTAGTAACTTGGCAAAAAAAGGAAAAATACAAGTAGTTTAGGTTGATTAAAATGAGGACAAGATCTTGTCTACTCACAGAGAAGATTGTGTGGCTGTTCCTTTTAATCTTTTTTAAAAACAAACTGTTTAGATGTTTTCAAAATTTGTTGAGCTTTTGTATCAGAATAACTTAAAGCTATTCTTGGTTTCAAAATTATAAATAATGAACAGATAGTTCACAGAAACCTTTATACTTTAGTAGCCCCTGTTTCGTGCAAAAGAAGAAAAAAAAAACAATAACTCGTCTCTTTTGTACTTTGATTAGTAGTGATATTGGTTGATCTAACCGACAAATATCTTTTAATAGATTCTTATATATCGATCTCGTCGCTCTTGTCTAACTCCTTGTTTTGTAAATTATTCTTGGTTGATCCAATCGGACCCTAAACATATGAGAGTCCAGCTTGGGAGGAAGAAGACGAGGGAGATGTAAAAAAATGTAACTTCAAATCTCATTTTGTACATTGGATATCTCTTACCTATCGTATATCAAAAACATCTGTCCCTGACTTGTCCTATCTTAGAAAACGATATCATCAAGAAAAAAAACACACGTGAAAGGGAGAAACAGTCTCGGATATCGTATATCAAAGACACCTGCTCCCTGACCCATCAAAAAAAAAAAAAAAACACGCACATGAAAGGGAAATATAGGTTCTCTTACCGTAAGTTATGAAGTGGAAGATTCAAACCTTAGACTAGTTGAATTAGAATGTATATCCTATAACCAATCGAGCTAGATTCAAACTTTTTGACCTACAACACCAATTTTTTGGCTAAGAACCCATCTTAATCAGTTGAGCTAGATTCTTTTGACCTACAACGCTATCCGTTTTGGTCGAGAACATATATCTTAATCCATTAAACTCTACGAAAAAGATCAAAAAAATAAAAAAAAAATCAAATCACATTGATACTTATTATTAGAGTACAAAATTGTTTATGTATTGAGTACAATTGACCTTTGGATTTGTTTGGAATAATATTAGTGTGGCTTTGTGGAATGCTTATAAAATGCCACAAGAATCTTTCTTTTCTTCACGGCCAAAATCCTCTCTCTCTCTCTCTCTCTCTCTCTCTCTCTCTCTCTCTCTCTCTCTCTCTCTCTCTTGCTGCTTTTCTTCAAAGCAATTTCAGAATCAATGCCTCTCTCTCTCTCTCCTCCTGAATTTTCTTCCTTTTAAGCTATCATAGGCTGCAACATCATCACAACCTTTCTATAAACAATGTGATTCCAAATCAAAAATGAAAAAAACACTAAGTAAAAATTACACAACATCTCTTATCTTCCAAAAATCTTCACTATTTCTTCCCAAATTTTGCATTTTGAAGCATACCCAGATCCTCCTTTTCCCCCTCTCTACCTGTTATTAGTACACATATCCAAAAGCTTCTGTCTTCCCTCAACAATCTCATCAAGGAAGTCATCAAGCTGCCCAACAATGGCGTCCACTCCATTTCTCAATGTCCCAAACCAACCATTCAATCTCTCAACTTTCTCCTCAATTTCAACTCCTTCTTCTTCTTCTTCCTCCATACCCCTCTCCAGATCCACTTTCAGACCTTCCATGGCTGCCTTTGCTTCCCTGAATTCAAACAGCAAGATCCCCACTGACTGCCCATCTACTCTGTCTATTTCATTTGCAACTCTCTGTCTCAATCTCGCCATTGATGCTATGAAGCTCGAGCTGAACATGGTCCTTAAATGGTGATCTTCTTCATTCTCAATCTCACTACTTTCATGGAAGCTTGATTCTGGCCAACAATACACAAGAGCACACAGAAGAATCATTAGAAGTAATGAGCTGATGCTCTTCACTGCATGAAGAACCCCTCTGAATCCATTGAAAGCATTCAATTTCGACGTCAATCCAATTCCGGTTGACGTGCCGCCGCTGCCTCCGCTGTTGAAACAGAACAGTGATAATGGATGAATTCTTGTATACATCAAGCTTCTATTTTCCTCTTCTAACCCAAAAATATTCCTCTCGAAATCAGTAATTGAACGAAGAATCTGCAAAACCCCAAAACAGAGCAAAACAGAGTATATCAAAACAGAGCAAAACAGAGTATATCAAAACAGAGCAAAACAGAAACAAACCCTTTGAGAAGCCCGAGCGTTTACACGAAGAAAATGAGGATCCTGCAAAGAAGAAGTTATAGCCAAAGCCTCCTCATGAAAAAGCTCCAAGCTTGAGATTCCAGATTTGAGGACTTGGCAAGCTTCCCATATGCGGGAGCTTTCATCCATATACTCATCAAGCCACTTACCACCAACAGGAAGGTGGAGGCGTTGGCCAAGTTGGATGAGCTGAGAGTGGAGAGTTCTAAGAAAAGAGAGGACTTTTTGAAGAAAGTGAAGGGACATGAGGTCGGAAGAGACGAACGCGGCGTCGAGGTCGTCGAGCTCATGGGAGATGAACTGATAAAAGCCATGGAGGGAGGTGGCTGTAGAAGAGGAGGTACCCATTTGAGAGAAGTGGGTAAATGTGTGAAAAGTGGAGAGCTTTATATGTGATGGAGGGGGAGAGATGAAGAAGGGAAGATAAATAGGTGACTCTGTTTCAGAACAGAGGAGGGAAGAATAATATGAAAGGATTGGTTTGTTGGGTGCAATCATGTGTGTTTCCTATTCAGTGGAGGAGATGATTGGGCTCTGCTGTTACAAAAACAATGCTTTTAAGAGAGAGAGAGAAAGAGAGAGAGAGAGAGAGTCATTGAATTTGTATTGCCAAATCACAATGGATGCCAAAAATGGTTGCTATCTTTGCAAACTTGTTACACCAAACCATTAATTTATGGGTTGTAAGTATCGGTTTTGTTTACTTTCGTCTCGGAACTTATGAACGTATAACCGCGTTGACGAAAGGAAGGAGCGAAGTCAGGATAGAGCACCATTTGTAAAGGTAAGGTTTTAGTTTTCCAGTTTTCCGAAGTTGGGCGTGCTCTGCTGTAAAGGTGAAGGAGAGGAGTGAAGCTACAATCCTATCTATATTTCTACGATGGTCCAAGAACACGCTCACCTCTGATTGGATGCATGGAGGACCGACCCCAGTTCCTCTAAATTTTTCAATTTTGTGTCTAATACGCCTCTGAGCTTTAATGGGTATGTCATAGATTTTTACACTTTCAATGGTTTGTTTGTCTAATAGATCAGGCCATTGACCTAGTCAGTGAATTTCTTAAAAGTTTGAATAGACGTAGGTCAGTTTGAATAGACGAGGACCTACTGGTTAGAAGTTAAAAAATCAGGGACCTGACTTAACTTTTGAAATCAAACTTGACTCGTCATGTTGCTGATATAAGTATAGCTCAAGTGAATATCGACACTGATTACTCAACAATTTGCCTATCTCGAACTTAGTATAACACACGAACAAGGTCATATTTTTTCTATAATATCATTTACTCCTAAATTATTAAAATCTAAAAATAAAAAAAAAATTGGGGGTTTTGGAATCTAGGGATCAAACAAAATTGAAATCAAAATGTTGTAGACCAAGAGCATATTAGGGTTTAGAAGATAAACATTGAATTATTGGAATGAAGAATTTGGTTTGGTTTTTTTTTGTTTTTTTTTTAATTAATTAATTAAACAAATAAATAAAGATTACTATTGATGGATTCCCTTCAAAGTAATCTAAACTTGAAATCCAAATGGATTGATAGAATCATTGCCTGAAAAAGTTTTAATTTTTTTTATTTTTCAAGAAATTTTTAATTTTTTTAATTTATTCTTTATATATATATATATATATATATATATATATGTTGGATTATGTTCTTGAGCCGTAAAAGTTTGACTACTTTGACTCAATGCTTTTTTTATTATTATTATTATTATATATTTTTAGAGAATAATTTTTAAAAATGGGAGAAATTAAAAGAATGAGGTGGAAAATAGATTTTGTTGGAAGTTAGAAATTTAATATTAATTTTGATAAATAGGCCCAACATTCTGTTTTTAGGGTTTGAATTTGAGATTCTCATAGCATGAGGCCCAATGTCTATGCTATGCATAATATTCTCTTCGACCTCGATCAGCTGAACTATGTTTAAATTGGTTTAAATTGGTTTATTTATTTTCTTGACCTCGATCAGTTGAACTATGTTTAAATTGGTTTAAATTGGTTTATTTATTTTCTTTTTTCGTTCGGTTATGTTCGTTTAGATGAGTATATATCTTAACTAGTTGAGCTATGTTTAAATTAGTTTATTTATTTTCTCTTCCTTCGGGTCCGTTCTCTATGAACCTTTTTCTTTTATTCTATGTATATATAAGAGGCTAAATATACACTTGATTCTTGATGTATCGTTAAATTATTGTCTTATTAACATATCTAGACAATTGAACGTGTCATTTGGATGCTACTTGACACATGAAATTCAACCGGTTCATTTTATTGAATATAGTTCATAGTTGGGTCTAAGATCGATTCATCAAAAAGTTTACTGTGTATAAGGAGAGAATAAAACTCCAACTTAATTGTTAGACTATACTCAACCAACTCAATTCAAACATTTTATGATTCCGTTCATTGATACTTGAAATGATGCATCAAATTTATAATCCAAATAACTAAGTTCGGAAAAGAAACCCTGAACCTGATGGATGAACGAACATAACACAATAGATGAAATATCAAGTACTATCTCTAAGTTGATGATCCGATTTCTCGCTCCACACCGGTCGAGCAAAAAAGCTTAAACGAAGCAGATGGACATATAGGCCTTTTCCTTTCAACCAATTTTATTAAGAAAAAATGAAGAAAACAATACAAAATAATTGATCAAGGCAGAGCTTTGCTTAGCAAATTTTCCCCTTTTTCTTAATTTTTATGGGAAAAGCCTCCCTTGATCATCTAATACCTATGTGTATGTTCATAGCCTCAGATTTCAGAGTTTTATAATCTGCAGCTATGAGAAAAAAAGCTTATCATTATCCCTTATCACATCAATGGAATCAATTTCAGAGCCTTCTTCATTTGTCAAAACAGCATTTGTTGCATCAAATCCAAACTTTTCACCTGTTAAGATTCCCAAAACCGGAGTCAAGAACATATCAATCGATCTCGAACTCGCTGAAAAGAATGAAGTTTCCATTAGAATGTTACCTGCAACTCGTTTGAGCTCCTCCATTGAATGTGGCAATCTGATGAGCTTTCCAGGATCATCACAAGAAGCCTGTTTTCTGGCTACTGGATGGCCTTTGTATATGTTAACTCTACTAAAATCTAACTCAATGGAGTGTTTCCAGTTGAAACTTTGATCCTTTTCTTCGATCAAAGTCGGCGTCGTCTCTTTTTCGGGCGAACCTTCTATGGTGATTTTGTGGCTCAGCTCCCTTTCCTACAATAGTTTAACAGATTTGGTTTGGAAATTGTTCCATTTTCGGGGGACTTATACTCGAAAATTCGTATACGAACCTGAAGGAAGTTCTTGACGATGACTGTACTGTCTTCTTGTTTGATATGCATAGCTTCTTGTAGCACACTTGTTTTGAGCTTCAAGAGCTGTGAAAGAGTTTTGGTTCTGTATGTAAAGCTGTGGTTTTTGCAACAAAGTGCTCCTACTTCCCCAAACATACTGCCACAGTGTAATGTCCCGACAATCCGTTCCACCTCCGTCTCACAGTCGATAATTTCGATTTCCCCGGACACGATGATATAAACTTCTTCCGGGCTTTCGTTATGTACTATCACGTCCTCTTTAGGCGGTATATACTCGGCTTTCATCTCGGCTACCTGTCACATTTTATGGCATAGTTAGCTAAAGTTCATAGGTGAGTAGTCCAAACCCAAGCTAAAGAACTGCTAAGCTCACCAGCATCACAAGTGTTTCCTTTGAGACACCCTTGAAGAGGTAGAGTTTCTCCACGGTCGGCATAAACAATTGCTGACAGATGCTATGGCAAATCGACTTCGGAAGCTGTTCGATCAGGTGTTGTTGGTTTAGGCTCTCGGCTTTGAATCTTAAACACATGTACGCTAATATGTGTTCCTTCAACTTCGAAGGCAGGCGGTTTCGGTTAACAAAATTCGATGCCAGTTCGATGCTGTTTCTCTGCAAAAGCATACCAATTCACGTAATTGTGAGATCACACATCGGTTGGGGAAGAGAACAAAACACCTTTTAGAAGGGTGTGAAAACCTCTCTCTAGCAGACGCATTTTAAAAACCTTGAGGGAAAGCCCGAAAGGGAAAGTCCAAAGAGGACAATATCTGCTAGTAGTGAGTTTGGGCCGTTACAAATGGTATCAGAGGCAGACACCGGACGATGTGCTAGAGAGGAGGTTGTTCCCCAAAGGGAGTAGACACGAGGCGGTGTGCCAGCAAGAACGCTGGGCCCTGAAGGAGGGTGGATTTGGTGGGGATCCCACATCGATTGGAGAAAGGAACAAGTGCCAGCGAGGACGCTGGGCTCTGAAGCGGGGGTGTATTTTGAGATCCCACATCAATTGGGGAGGAGAACGAAATACCCTTTATAAGGGTGTGGAAATCTCTCCCTGGCAGATACGTTTTAAAAACCTTGAGGGTAAGTCTGAGAGGGAAAGCCCAAAGAGGACAATATCTGCTAGCGGTGGGCTTAGGCCGTTACAGTAATGGTCGAGTTAAAACAACGGAAATCGTATATAGAAAGAAATATAAAAAGGAACTGATGTGAATGACTTACGAATTCCATTGTGCGTCGAGTTCCTTCAACGACTAGGTTTGTCATGTTACCGATCAAGTAAGCGGTTAACCCGAGATTGAAGAGCATGTAGAAGATTATAAAGATCATCTCCATGGTGTTCACAGCATGAAGATCACCATAACCAACAGTGGTCATAGTGGTGATAGACCAATACATGGATGAAACATATCTCACTCCAAAGCTAGTCTCTCTGAAATTTGGAAACGCTGTTCCAATCCATGTCTTTCCTTCATTTGGATACCGGTCAGCCAACATGTAGTAGAGGCATGCGGCACAATGGACATAGAGCAAAGTAACCTACAAACAGAACACCAACTTTTAACCAACCTTTCAAGAAGATTCAATCAGTTTGAACAGATTCTTTATTTTACTTACAAATAGAAGCCTAGCACATCGAATCCAAAAGTAGCTGAATCGAATGTCCTTCTCGAGCCTGGACAACGGAATCGAACGTTAACAAGGTTCGAGCATTTGGAATAAGTGATCGATAAGATAAGATGACGGAGAACAAACCTTGTAAAAAGTTGCTTGACACGTCGCAGTCGCCAGAATCTGAGCAATCCTAGGAGGGCAAAAGGGAGACAAATATCATATTTGCCTGTGGACAGATAGGCCAGTGATTCAAACGGGATTGTTGATGCCAAATCCATCAAGAACCATGTCGACAGGTACCTATGGAAAACCATTTATGTACGTTGTAGAGATTTAGGCTAAAATCCCATAACAATACGTGACAACAGCTAGAAGATATTGTCTTTTTTAGGTTTTCCCTTTCGGGCTTCCCCTCAAGATTTTTAAAACGTGTCTGCTAGGGAGAGGTTTCCACACCCTTATAAAGAATGTTTCGTTCTCCTCCCCGACCGATGTGGGATCTCACAATCCACCTCCCTTTAGGGCCTAGTGTCCTCGCCGGCACTCGTTCACTTCTCCAATTGACTTTGGGGCCAGCGTCCTTGCTGGCACACCACCTCGTGTCTGGCTTTGATACTATTTGTAACAGCCCGAAGCCACCACAAGTAGATATTGTCCACTTTGGCCCGCTACCTATCGCCGTCAGTCTCACAGTTTTAAAACACGTCTACTATGGAGAGGTTTCCACGCCCTTATAAGAAATGCTTCATTTCCTCCCCAACCGATGTAGGATCTCACAATCCACCTCCTTCAGGATCCAACACAGATGTGGGATCTCACAATAGCACTTTCATCGCATCATTTGACAAGTGAAACCACTGCTTAAAACTATCACTGAATGAACTTCCAAGAGTAAAACCTTATCATAAAAAGCATAGCAAGGTCGGAAGATCCTTCAAACAAGGTTTTCCAAAAGAAAACAAAGTAAAATCAACAAGCTAACACAGCCACAACAATGTAGTTACAATTTCAGAATACTATTTCCAGCACATTCGCATTGATCATCATGTTCTTCAACTTCAAGAACATTGAAAAAACTACTCTCCAAACACATTTTGCCTTGCGCACAAGAACTCAAAATTAACCACAGCAACAAACTGATAAATATACCTAATAACAGCCAAGTACCCAACGAAAGAACATCAAATTTCAGAGCAAATTAATCATAATCTACCCCTCAGAAAACGGATTTCCTCCATACCTACCACAAAAAATTCGTACTAAAAACCACATTTCAAAACCTATAATGAACAAAGAAAAGGGAAATGAAAGTATAAGGAATGTAGAATTCAAACCTAATAGCTATCTTCTTAGAATCGCGAACGAGAAGCTGAGTCCGATGATCAATGTAAGCAACGAAGAAGGTGAAGAAGATGTCAATGGCGAAGAAGAGATCGACAACATTATCTACAATTAACAATCGGCGCTTGGGAATCGCGTCCATAAACGCCACTTCCATTGGGTAAACCCACACCGAGTAAGCAACCAAAACCACCATGAACGACTGCCACCACCTGCAAATTCACCCGCGGTAAAATTCTCCAAAATTTTAATCCGAGATAACTAAAAATTATTTTTAAACAATTTACACGTGTGTATTGTTTTTTATTTATTATTATTATTTGCTGGTAAGTCAAAATAAAAATGTTTTTTTTTCAACGGGAATATAATTTAGTATCACGGCATCTATAATTATATCTTTTATTTATTTATTTCTTATAAAAAATTAATTTCTTTAAATTATTTATTTTATTCATAAGAAAAAAAATATTTAAATTGATTAAAATTAAAAATTTAAGAAAAATAAATAAATAAATAAAAAGAAAAAGAAAAGGAGAATTATACCTTTTCCTTTTTAAAAAAGTAAAATCTTTTTTCACCCATTACTCACTTTTATTATTATAAAAATTTATTTATTTTATTTTCCTCTCTCTTCTATTATTATTATTATTATTATTATTATTATTGAATAGATAAGATCCATATGAAGATTTGGTGATCTAAAATTAATGAAAATAATTTTAAAAAAATATTGACTTATTTATATTTGTAGAATTCTCCACCCCATAAATTTGCATTGAATGAAACAATTATTTATTTATTTATTTATTTATTATTATTATTATTATTATTATTATTAAATAGAGACAGCTAATTATCGAATATTGTGGAAAAAAAAAACTTCTCGAAATGGTAAAGAATCTTTTTGGTACCCCAAAACCTACTGTTTTGTCGGCAATAGTTAAATAGTATATTTATTTTATTAATAAAATAAAATAAAATATTAATATTAATACATAATTTGCAGTAAAATTTCCAAAAAAAATCAAAATGCAAAAATAGTTTAAATTTAAAAACATTATTAACTAATAATTATAATTTCATGACTTTCCAAGTTAATAACATTTTAATTATATATTTATTATTATTATTCATTTTTCTAATATTTTTGGCTTTGTTAAATTAAAAAAAAAAAAGAGAAAATATCGAGAAAAAAATATAAAAATATTTTTTTTAATGAATCTATTTCGTCGTAATTGAGATACGTGATTGAACTATGATCATGTTGATAGAGATTATTCGAATAATAGGAAGGTAAAAGAAAATAAAAATGGGTTTTTGTTTTTTGAAAATTTTTAACCAAAACAAAATAAAAAATAAAAAAATAAGCACGAGAGTGTGTGAGTACCTGTATTTTGAGTTCATGGGAGAGATGATCCATTTATGGTGCTTCACTTTATTATCGTCAGTAAAGCTCGATACTCCTAAAGGTGGAAGTATAACCTTTGAAAGCTCTCTAAGGCTCAACGATGATGGCAAATCGCTATCGCTATCGTTATCGTCGTCGCTTCCATGCTTCCGATCTTCCTTCTTGTCCTCATCGCCGTCTTTCTCGACGGTGTCGGGGCGATGGAGGAGGTGAATCTGCATAGGTAGAGAGGGAAAATGGGGGAGGATGGAGAGAACGGGTTGGGTTGGGTTGGGTTGGCGATGGTTTCAAGACGTGTTGGGTGTTTTTGTGAAGAATGGTCGTGTGATTTATATGAAATTAGGGGAAGGTTCTTAGCTATGGGGAGGATGAAATTGAATGATTTTGACCCATTGACGTAAGAAATTTCAAAGGTTGAGATGATAAATGGAGTGGGGTGGCTTGGAGGCTTCCAATCAATCAAACTTTCTAGATAATTTAGTCAATTTTTTTTCATTATTATTATTTTTTTATCCTCGAGTGGGGTAGGGGTAAATTTGTCATTTTCTTTTTGTTCGTTTTTGGTTTCCAACTTTTAAATCTGATGACATGAAAGACTCCACTTGTCACCATCGCTCTTTTCTTGGCAACGGACTTACGATTGTACGACACTCACTTTTCAACAACAAGTGAGTTAAGTCAATTCGTTTGCACGTCACGGCTGGACAGCGTATGTTCTCGAGCATTAAACCTCATACAATTTGATCTCTTCCCAAAAATAGGGTATATTTTTCCGACTTCCTAACAATTCACCTGTTTCGACAAAAACCATTAAATCTTCGGTGAGACAATCACATATTCGTCTATTTTTTTTAATCTCACAAATTATTAAGAGTTTGTTTTTCTTCTCTCGAGTATACCGCTTGTCCAATATACATCATATCAGAATATGAGATAACCTAATAAACTCGATTATAAATCACAATATAAGATAACAGGGCTTGTCTAGGTACTCTCCATCTCGCCTTTTTTAAATCAAAAGTCACATGATTTTATTTTTTCTTTCATTTAATATTTTTTTACATCTTTTTATATTCTTCATATGACTTTGGTCCTCTCAAAGATTTTAAAATATTGTTTATGACTTGAACTCGGCATGACCAGTTTTATATTATTATTATTTTTTTTTGGTAATAAAATTTAAAATTTTATTATTAAGTGTTAAAATAAAATGGTGGCTGAGTTGGCATATTAATCAGATCGTGATATATAGATTGGAAAATAAATTATTAATGAAATTTTGATAGTTTAAAACAATTAATTATGTAAATAATATAATATTTTAAATTAAAAATTTGCACATGACCGTCCGACGTGGCAGAGAATTAAAAAAATTAAAAATCCAAACCGATACTTACAACTAGATATATTATAAATAATATTATTGTAATATTATATTTTTTAAAAACTGAAATTGGAAAATGGTTTCGTTTCCGTTACTCTCTCACATATGTTATTGTTATTATTATTATTATTTAAAATATTCAAAGCTTTTCCGTTCACACATAGATATTATTATTATTATTATCTATCTTCCACTAATTTTCTATTATTGTCCAATAAATTAATTTTTTATTTTGATAATTTTCTTATCTATTTAAGCTATCTTTTATTTTATATCTTTTAAAGTAGCTTTTCCAACTTTTAGTAAAGTTTTGATTGCTCCCTCCAAGTTTTTAATTTTTAATTTTTTTATAACTATTTTTATTATAATATGTTAGGAATATAAGTGTGAGTTCACATTTTAGATAGCTAATGTTACTCGTAATGGTTTAATCCTGAGTCCTATAAATAATTGAGTTTGCTCTTAAACTCATAGGAAAAAAAATAGTGTAGCACTTTTACTTTTTATCCTTGGAAATAACGTTTATTCAAATTCGGAAGAAGTGCTTAGAGGGTAGAGTAGATCCAAGATGATTGAACCACTGTAAAATTACAATGTTGCTTATCTTACTCTATTTTATTTAATTTTAAAATTTTTATAGTGATTTAACTCCGGTTCCACATATATATGTATATATATATATATATATATATATAACCTCTCATTGCCAAAAGTTATATACTGTGAGCCGTTGTTGTTACTCTCTTGCTTGCTTATATAATGTCTCTTTTAAAATCGCACCTATTTTAATCACAATTTTAATCACACTCTATTTTAGTTATATAATACTACTTGTCATAATCACACTTTTGATGGCAGTGGACTTGCGATTATGCAGCACTCACTTTTCAACTACAAGTGAGCTAAGCCAATTCGTTCTTACGTCGCCTACGACCAAGCGACGTATACTCAAGCCTCTAGCCTCGATTTAAAAAGAAGGTCTTAGAAAACTAGGGCAGCAGAGATTTTGAAAGAGACGTTATATAAGCAAGCAAGAGAGTAACAACTACTCACAGTATATAACTTTTGGTAGGAAAAAATTATATATATATATATATATATATATATACCCGACTATTATCACATTTATTTATTATACGTCAAGAAAATTATATTTGAATCTTCCCTCATTTCATATTTTTCCATCTATTTGAGCTTACCTAATTTATACAACTAAAATTGAATGGACCATTTCCAAATAAAAGAAAAATATAATATAGTTTTTGGAAATTATTTATAAGATATATTTAAAAAAGAAAAATAATTTACATAAACAATTCCCACCACCAAAGTTACCTACCTTGGCCTAGCCATCCACTCAAGCACTTTCCGTTATTGAATTTTATATGAGAAACTATATAGTGCATGTTCTAGTCCTTATTGTAGTGCTATGTCACGTGTTTTAAACATTAATTTTCAGTCAACTCAAAATAATAATATTAAACTATTATTTCAATTATTTCGTCGAATCTTCCTTCCATCACGACTATCATAATTATCTCGTGATACAACTCGTGAGACGTGAGAAAATAAATTTCGAACCAAAATATCAAATCAACTATATATTAATTTTGTCGCGTCATAGTTGTGAGTGAATAATTATTAAAAACTAAATTAGGTAGGCCTCTCAAATATACACGGGTGTTCGTGTAACTTGAGAATCTAATCAATCCGAACTACTTGGGTTTGTTTAGGTTTTTCTTTTTCGATTTTGGGTTAGGTTAAATTTTTTAAAATTCGAAAAAATTAATTGGTTCGTGGATGACATTTTCTGGTTGGGTCAACATGACCCGTTGAGTTAGGTTACGAACACTATTCATGAAA
This sequence comes from Cucurbita moschata, assembly GCF_002738365.1. NCBI lineage: Eukaryota > Viridiplantae > Streptophyta > Magnoliopsida > Cucurbitales > Cucurbitaceae > Cucurbita > Cucurbita moschata. Next base: position 1,920,281 of record NW_019268550.1, on the reverse strand, counting down.
ATTTCGAGTTAGTCCAAAAAATTTATCCAATTCAATCTATGTACACTTTTAAAAATATATATTAAATTCAAATTTTGGTAATTCCACTAAATATAATATGGTCCGTAATTGAAATATTCGTTAATATATCAATATAGTATTAATCGATATATCCTACTGACAAAAAAAACTTATTTAATTTCAATTTGACTTTGAATATTAACACAAAATCTATAATTATGTCTTGGGTTAAAAATTTTAATTATTAATTTAAAAAGATTTACGGTTTTTTTTATTTACAGAAATATCTACTAATATTTTTATCGTATAAAATTAAAATTAAAATTACTATTTATTCTATTCGAATAAGAATTTTTGAAAGTTACAGTATAAAATAGTAACTATAACGACCGACACGTGGATTTGTTTTACTGGACTGATCGGTAAATTTATTTATTTTTTACACCTACTACGTTGCTTTTGCCGGTCAAATTGGGTGGCCATACCTTCTAAAATGTCTCCTCCATTAGCAAAAATTGGTGGATTAATTAATATAAAAACATTCCCCTTTTAATTAAAAAAATAAAAAACAATTTATTTGTTGTCCACTTAAACGGTTAATTTAATTTTAATTAGAGGTTAGGAATTTAAATCGTCTAATCCAATTCGAGTCCTCCATAGACGTGTTTTAAAATCATGAGGCTCATGATGATATGTAATAGACAAAAACGGACAATAGAGCCAGACATCAGGTGGTGAAGCAACGGCAACAAGAACGTTAGGCTCTAAGAAGTTGGATTGTGAAATACAACGTCGATTGGAGAAGGGGTAACGGGCCAATGAACAGATTACACCTCTACTCTTAAATTTAAAATATTAAAAACGAATATAATTTTAAAAAATCAATTACTTTTAAAACCTAATTGATTAAATTAAACACAGAATCATACTTTTAGATCAATAGATTTGTTATTAGTTTATATCGAGATTATCGTGAGTTAAAATTGATATATTTTATTGTAAGAATAATTTTTACTTTAATATGACAAATTTAAAACTTTACTCAATGTAAAATTTAAACCACGTGACAAATTTTAATTAATTTTATATTCGTTCTTATGCTGTCTTATCTAAGTACTTGGTGACATTTTTTTTTAGTACTTGGGAGACTTTTGAAATAGATGCAAATATTCCGATGCTAATATATATTCCAACATTATTTGTGGTACAAATAATGAATTATTTTGTTGGCCCTATATATATTTTATTTTTAAACATATTTTAAATATGAAATGGGTTTGATTCTTATATATTTAAAATGATTCTATTAATTATACATACATACATATATATATATATACATATATATAATGTGTGTTTAATCACTTTACAATAAAGTCAAAAATACTTTTAAATTAATCTAAAATTTTTAAAATTCTTTTATGCATTAAGATTTTTTAAAAATTAAATTTATTGTTATGAATGAAAAATAGAATTGAAATTGGAATCGGAAATATGATCTTCATTAATGTTTACGACCTTTAAATATGATACAAACTATCAACTAATACCTCAGAAAAATATATAACTAACTAAATTTTGTAAGGAAGATAATCAAATACTAAGATAAAATATACTACTAACAACTTCAAAAAATAAAGAAAAATATTAACGGATTATAACTGATATCTAAGATATACTTCATAACTAATTATTAAAATATATTCTTCAAATATCATATCTTAATATGTATTTTAAACTGTTAAAATAATAATCTTAACTATCACGAACATTTTAAAAATATATTTTAGTCACCTAAAAAAATATAAATTTTAAAAATAAAATTACCATCTTAAATTTTCAAAGTTTCAAATTTATTTCATTTGAATATTTCAAATTTTATTTTATCATTTTGAATTTTTTAAATACTTATTGGGTAATATTCTCGCTTATTACATTTTTAGAAGATCATATGACTAGACGTTTTTTTTATATAAAATATTACGTTATACGTAGAATATAAATTCATATAAATTCATCGAGTTCACCATTAAATTATATTTCAAAAAATTATAATTTTCTTACAAATTAAATTACATTTAAATCAATATATTTATTACATTAGAAATTTTAGAGGCATCTACGCTCTACACTCCATTATTTTTCTCTATTTAATCTTATTAGTGTCAATGTATTTAATGAGAAGATACCCTTTTTTTCTCTTTTTTTATTTTTTTTATTTTTTATTTTCCTTTCTTTGGAAAAAATTGTTTTTTTCATTAACAATAATAAAATAATAATAATAATAATAATAATGAGACAAATAATATATATCAATGGACAATATTAAATGAACCACTAAGCATATATTTTTTTACGTGTCGAAATAAAATACTTTACAAAAGAGCTTTTGTGTGGCTCAAATTCTCACAAACAATCAAACCTACTACATTTTTTTAAAGTATCGACCATACTTTCGGTTGAATTGCCTATCTAGTATCTCGGGATTTTTTTAATTTTATATTTAATAAATTTATAAACTATAGAAACGGTCTAATATAGTCATCGACATTAATATTTTACTTAATAGGTCCCTAATATATTAAAAAAAACGTGACTATAGAGCAGGTCTCCAATCTTTTAAAAAGTGTTGAATAAGTCAAGGCTTGTCACAATCACACTCTTAATGACAGGACTTGTGATTGTGCGGCACTCACTTTCCAACGACAAGTGAGCTAAGCCAATTTGTTATTACGTCGCCTATGGTCAAGCGATATATGCTCGAGCCTCTAGTCTCGGTTTGAGAGAAGATTTTAGAAAATGAGGGCAAAGAGAGATTTTTGAAAGAAACGTTATGTAAGCAAGCCAAAAGAGTAACGACGACTCACAGTATATAACCTTGGGTAAGGGAATAGATTCTTATCGTAACATTTCAAAACAATGCATATGAAACCACCAAATACAACCTTTTTTTAAAACATATTTGGTCCACAAATAAAAACATGTTTTTTTTTTGACGTTTTAAAAGGGAAATAGAAACATGTGGCCCTTATTGAAAAAGGGTATGGACCAATTACCAATCCATCCTTGCTTTAAAGGCCATTTTATTTGGCATTTATTAGTGATGGGGGCAACCAATAATGCTTGACCCAACCCATAACGGTCTTTTTCGGTGCCATTTTTCAAATATTGTTCAATTTTTTTTTAATTATTTAATTATGAAAAAAAAAAAATATTTTTTTCTGATTTAAAATAGTGAAATAATATTAATTAAATCATTAATATTACTATAAGGATTAGTGGGCCGACTCTTCGGCTTATTGGGCTTATTTGGATGGTGGTGGGCCGGTTCGTTTTACAATCTAAATCCGGTTAATTTCCGGGAGCCATGTGAAATGACAAGATTGCCCTCCGATAGTATGTAGAATAACGACAATGCCTTTTGTGTAACCATGCGGTGTTTTCTTCCTCTGCGGAGTCTTCTCCATCGTCGCCGAGCTAGAGCGGCTCACTTTCGGAACATCATCTTCTCGGCAACCTTTGGTCTCTGATTTATCACCACTCATCTCCTTTCGAGCTCATCAATGATGGAGTCTCTGCATTTCAATAATTGAAGTGAAGATCGTGATTGTTTTTGCTTTTCTAATGGGGACGAGCTGTTTTAGATCTGGGTGTCGACCTCTGATCGTTGTATTGTTGTTGGCAATCTATGGAGGCAGTGGAGTTTTTGCTGAGATTCGAAGACCGAAGAACGTGCAGGTTGCGGTTCAAGCCAAGTGGTCCGGCACTTCAATTCTCCTAGAAGCTGGGTACTTTTGCTTTTGTTCTTCTTTTCCTGTTTTGTATTCGTTGATTTGTAGCTACTGCAATGGAGTTTTAGTCATAAATTCTTGTCGAAGAAAATTGAGTTATGTAGATGAAGTCCTGCTCCATTTGTTGTTTATGTTTCCACTTTTAGCCATTTTCGGATTTGTTGTTTAGTGAGATCCAGTTTTCTCATTCAGGGTCGTCAAAATAATGGTCATTGAGGGCAATGCTTGTGTATGAGCAATACTTTTCATTTGTTTTTAAAGTGGACATGATCATAGTTTTATTGTGTTCTTATATGAATGATGGTTTAGTTGATTTTGCCTTATTTTTAATTGTAAGGCATTGAAGAATAAATGTATGAAAATTTAACTGCTGAATTGCAATCAGCGAATTATTATCAGCCAATATCCACAAATGTTCATCGTTACTGTGAGTGAAGTTTTTGGTTTCTACACAATGTGGTGACTTCTATATTTTTGTTGAATACAGTGAATTACTTGCTAAAGAACGGAAAGATCTTTACTGGGATTTTATTGAGGTCTGGCTTCGTGAGGAAGGAAATGGTGCTGATGCTGATGCTTCTACGGCTAAGGCTTGTCTGAAGAAGATTTTAAAGCATGGACGTTTTCTTCTAAATGAGCCTCTGGCCTCATTATTTGAATTTTCTCTCATTCTACGATCAGCGTCTCCTAGATTGGTTCTTTACCGACAGTTAGCCGATGAATCGCTTTCCTCTTTTCCTCTGCCTGAAGAAAATAACTGCAACATTGTTGGTGAAGGAAATGAAGGCATTGAAAGAAGGAAGTCAGATACTTCACTTGTTGGACAGAACCCAAAATCCCCTCGCGGAAAATGTTGTTGGGTGGATACTGGGGGATCCCTATTTTTCGATGTTCCAGAATTGCTAACGTGGCTCGAGAATCCTGCTGAAAGGTTAGTAATATTAACCAACTCAGTCTAAGGTGTAGGAGATGTTGTAGATATTTCACAAGAATAGGGATCCCTGACCCATAAACTGGGATGAACCATTTCTATATTAGTCAACTCAACCTGACCCATAAACTAAGCTGTTGAGTTTGATTTGATACGGGTTCATACATAAGCAATATAATTGTTTGATTGGTTTGATAAATTAGGATCGAATACATACATCCAATGATCCAATACTCACAACTTGTTTCCTAATTAGGAACATTGTAAGACAAGTAATGAATTCTATGGTTGCGGCTTTGTGATGAAAAAGGAGCAAGTTGAGACACCCCATTGTTATCTAGTTAAAACTATTTTGATTTAAAAGAATCCACCAAGAAATTAGAAAGTACATAGGAAAAGTTTTCACTTAAATCAAAGTCCGTAAGTGGAAGGTCAGTGTCCCATTATGATTTTCATGAAGGAATTAGTTTGATGGACTGTTGGTGGATGAAACAGATGAATTGGATATAGGATCTGCAATCTGGATACTTATATCATTTTCTTTTTTTGCCCTCTTCCTTTTCACCGAGAACATATTTAAATTTCCATTATCTACATTATGTTATTCTTAATATGTTTTTATAATTTCATTTTTTGCTGTCAGCGTTGGGGATTCTATACAGCCACCCGATTTATATGACTTTGACCACATTCACTTTGGTTCATCTTCTGAAAGTAGAGTTGCCATCCTTTATGGAGCCCTTGGAACTGATTGCTTTAAGCAATTTCATGTCACCCTTGTCAAAGCTGCCAAAGAGGTTCATCGCTTGTGTTCCAATTGTTTGTTTTGATATTATGCTCATTATTCTTTTATAATTTTTTCTATGAGGAATATGGATTCTTCATTTCATAGGAAGTATGAAATTTTATAAAACAGGGCATCCCTTGTGCCATAGGAATTACACGTATGAAATTACAGACATGGATACTTCATTGCATAGGAAGTATTATGCTCATTATTGGCATTGTATTATTTAAACACCCTGGGTTAATCTACTGGTCAATAAGAGCCATGTAAGTAATAAGGGGATTAATGAGAACAACTTTAGCTTTCAAGCCGTGATGACCACCCACCTAAGATTTAATATTCTATAATTTGCCTTGACAACCAAATGTAGTAGGGCTAGATAGTTATCCCACAAGAATAGTTGAGGTGTGTGCAAGCTGGTTCTACACCCATGGATACAAAAAAGAAAAAAAGAAAAAAGGAAAAATCGCATTGTATTAATTAAAATTAAGGTTATGTTTTGGTATTGAAACTATAAGGGTATATCTCAATATGATTCCAGAGCTACTGTGTGTTTATTTTCAACCTAGTATATTATGTGAAATATTGTTAACTCTATTGATGATTTAGCTAATTGTATCAGCACTATTTGTTACGTTCTTTTTTTTTCTCTAATGTCTATATATTTTATGCCGTTTGATTAAATTTTCAGGGAAAAGTTAAATATGTTGTTCGACCTGTAATTCCTTCTGGCTGTGAAGTAAAAATTAATTCCTGTGGAGCTGTTGGTGCACGAGGTTCCATGAACTTGGGTGGTTATGGGGTAGAACTGGCTCTGAAGAACATGGAATATAAGGCTATGGATGATAGTGCGATTAAGAAAGGTCAGTTCGGTTTCCCAGTTTATTCTGATGCAGCCTTGTTCAGAATTTTATTCCAGCTTGATTGAAGCTGGCAAATGCTATCTTTGTATTATGTTCTTTTTACATGATTTGATTTTCATATGACTCAGAACTCCTACAATTAAACAACACAAATGTTTCTCATTTTCTTTTTTCATTCTACCTTATTAATGTGAGGTCTCATACTAGTTGGGTAAAAAGGGATATAGATTGATTTACTATGAATTCAGTGGGTAGGGGAATGGGACATTCTACTTTATTCCATCATTTATGTTAAAATTTTTCTGGGTTAGATGCCTTGAAATGAAATAGCCTTATGAATCGCAGGTGTCACTTTGGAAGATCCTCGGACTGAAGATCTCAGCCAAGAAGTTAGAGGCTTCATATTTTCCAAGATTTTGGTGTGTTTTCCTTCAATATACTTTGTCTCTTTTTTTTTTTACCAAGTTATTTTTCATTTTTTATTATTTTTTTATTTTTTATGATTTCTGTATCATATTATATCAAGCAATGATTTGGATGGTCTACTTCAATGGTCATTATATTGATATTCACTTTGATGGTTACATTTTCTTTCATTATTTATTGAGCACATTTTCTACAATCATTCAGCTTATTTTCAAAACAGTACCTGGTATATCTTAATCTGTTTCCACATTGTTAATGTAATGGTGTTGTTAGAATGCTCGTGGTTCATTTTAGCCGGTAGACCTTATGGCTCATGTAACTAAGGTTGAAAAGATTTTTTTGTTCCACGTAGGAACGGAAACCAGAGCTAACATCTGAGATCATGGCTTTTAGGGATTATCTATTGTCATCAACTGTTTCAGACACGCTTAATGTGTGGGAACTGAAGGGTAATTGCACTTTTAAGTTTACTGTATGATACCCTCTTGGCGTCTTTGTTTCAAAGCCTAATTAATTGCTTTCTTCTTGGCAGATTTGGGACATCAAACTGCACAGAGAATAGTACAGGCCTCTGATCCTTTGCAGTCAATGCAGGAAATAAATCAAAATTTTCCTACCATAGTTTCTTCACTATCTCGCATGAAGGTAAATGCTCTATGAGGTACCCCTATATGAAGTGACCTTATGGTGTGAAATGTCTTTGCCATTAATATTTTTGGTTTTTCTGCTGATTGGCTTTGCAGCTCAATGATTCAGTTAAAGATGAAATAACTGCTAATCAACGCATGGTTCCACCTGGCAAGTCCTTAATGGCTCTCAATGGTGCTTTAATCAATATTGAAGATGTTGACCTCTATCTGTAATGCTTATGCTCCCCTTGATATTTTCTCCTTCTTTCACTTCTAAACATTTTAGACTGTGCAACGTCATTTTTAGTTTACCTGAAGTTTCAGATTCTTACTATTTGAATAGGTTAATGATCTTGAGCTCATTATTTTAAATTTTGTGGATAATGCATACACATTTATCTCTTTAGTAGGGAATGTTATTTACATTTTACACAGAGGTACTGTCATCCTGTCCTTTTGGTATCATTAGTTAGGTTCCATCCATTGTCCACCAATATTTCTTTTGTTCATAGTGTATACCAGTGGGATCTTTTAACCTGCTCCCACTCTTTTATAGGTTGATTGACATGATCCATCAGGACTTATTGTTGGCAGATCAATTTACAAAACTGAAGGTAAAAAATTTAGTTCTCCTTGCGATTTATGATAGATATATAATTTAGAAACAAAAAGGTACAAAGCAAGTTAAAAAAATATGACTTGCTTAGAAAGAAGGAACGGAAGGAAGAACAAAGGATTGCCCCTAAATTTTGGTAGTTTGAAAAAAAATATATATATAAAGAAAATTTAGATTTTGCAGTTTTTTTTTTACTTTAATTTCTCCTCCTTAATTTTTAGAATTGAAAAATTATCTGGATCCACCCCTATTGAAAGACGAGTATCATTTGGCTGAGTTCACTCGTTCATCCTTTTTGTTTTGTTTAATTGATCTGCGCTCTCCAATTCCTCTATTTTCCTTGCTTTGAAGGTTCAGAGAAGGTCAAAAAAAAATTTATTGAAAGAAGTGGTTAATACTATTCACCTCGTCCAAAGTCTCCCTCTTTTATGTGATTTTCACTGATTTGATGACTGGTTGGACGCCCTTTTGGTAACTCCACAATTTTTTTCTGTACAATTGTAAAAAGTTATGCGGCATCTCCTTGAGAAGTGGCTGAGTTTATGAGGAAGGTCCCATTAGAAGAGTTTGGAGAGCTATGTTCCATTCTTGTTGTCCAAGAAGGGGGAAAAAAAAAAAAAAAATTGTGTCGTACAATTTCATTTTTTATCCATAATCATTTATTGTTAAATGATAAGAATTAGTTCATTATATTTTTCGTGATATGAAAAGATCCTTTTCTAATCAAAGATGTAGCTAAGACATTATCCAATTATCAACGAAGTTTTAATTTTTAACTTTTCTGATTGAAGAGGGATTACCTTGTGGGTTGTGAAGTTGGGCTCTTCCCCTCATGTTACGTGGATCTTCCTGAGAATCATTCTCCTAGAGGTAGTTCCTTCTGGGACCTGTCTTTGGGAAGGTCCACAAAGACTAGCTTTTTGGAAGAAGAGTTTTTTTTTTTTTTTTTTTTTTTTTCCCCAAAGGGGGAGACATACTTCGATTCAATCAGTGTGACATCCTTATTTACTTTTTGTCTCTTTTTAGTCTCGTCTTCGATGGGAAAGGAATTAGAGAAGCTTATGAGAAATTTGTTATGGGAGGGGGTGGCTGAGGGGAAAGCGGAGGTGATACCTAGGCCTCTAGACTTGGGGGCATGGTGCATTCGGAGGTGGTCTCTAGGCCTCTAGACTCGGGGGCTTAAGTATCGGGGATGTTAGGAAAAGAAACATAACCTTGTTGGCTACATGGCTTCGGTGACTCTATGACGAAGCTGGTACCCTTTGACTCAATTTGTTAGCATGTACGGGCCTCGTCCCTCTGAATGGATTGATGAAGGGGCATAAAGGCACTTCCAAAAACTCATGGACGATTGCATATGACCTTCCTCTTCTTTTCTTTTTCTTTTTTTATAATTTATCCATATTGACTTTGGGACATACAAGAAACATATTTTTGGGAGGACAAGTGTTGGGGGATAGGCCCGTCAACCATTTATTCCCTCGTTTATATTATTTATCCTTCTTCAGGAACCACTCGCTTGTTTCGATCCTCAATCAGACGAAGTCAATGCCTTCTCCTTCCTTGGGTTTCCGTCGCCTATTGACCAACAGGGAAACATAAGATGTCTCGACTCTTCTTTCTTTCCTTTCCTCTTTTTTGCCTTGGTAGGGGTGATTCCTGCCTTCGGACTCCTAGCCATTCCAAAGGTTTTTCTTGTAGCTATCTTTCCAATGCTTGTTCAATCCTTTTTTGGTGGGTGGTTCTATTGTCTCCTCAATTTGGAAGGTGAAGTTTTTTGTGTCACAAGTTTTGTGTGGAAGAGTTAACACCTTTGATTGGAACTCGACTAGAGGTTCTTTAGTGGTTGGGTCTCTTTGTTGTATTATTTGCAAGCGGGTGGCAGAGAACTTGGATTATAATGTGTGGAGTGAGTTTTCCTTTATCCGTCCTTTGTGATAAAGGGCGATCTTTGTGGCAAGTTAGAATGTGCTATTCTGCGAGGTCTTTGAGGTGAGAGAAACAATATAATCTTCTGAGGGCGTGAATTCTTTTGGCATTCTTTGGTCCCTTGTTAGATTCTCTTTTTCTAGGCTCTTTTGTTAATCGCTTGGCCTTATTTCTCTTGACCGAAGCCCCTCTTTATGGTCTGACTCCTTTTCGTGGGGTTTTCTTTTTTGCATGCCTGTGTATTCTTTCATTTTTTTCTCAATGAAAGTCTAGTTTTTTCATCTAAAAAATTAGAAGGATGTTTCTATTACTCAAGTTTCAAGCATTGAAACACCACCTAAGGTTAAAAGTGTTTTGACTTAGTTGAAGTCCCAATTTGTTTTTAATGAATTGATTTTGCCAACAATCAGATTCCTCATCATACTATTCGGAAACTTCTGTCAAGTTTGCCTCCAGCTGATTCCGACATGCTTCGTGTGGACTTTCGTTCTTCTCATGTGCATTTCCTCAACAACTTGGAAGAAGATGCTATGTATAAGCGATGGAGGAGCAACATCAATGAGGTAATTTAATAATGCATCACATTCTCATTTTCAATGATTGATGGTTAGTTTTGTTTCATTTTTCGATCTCTAAGTACATACTTTAACTCCTGTAGATTTTAATGCCAGTCTTTCCTGGACAAGTTCGTTACATCCGCAAAAACCTATTTCATGCTGTTTATGCTATTGATCCTGCAACAGTTTGTGGTCTACAGGTTTTTTATTTTTCTGAACCATTTCTTTGTTTAGAACGATGTTGCTGCTAAATCATTTTCTTCTCCTTAATTATGAAATCCAAACGTGCAGACAATTGACATGATCCTGTCATTTTATGAGAACAATTTACCTATTAGATTTGGGGTTTTACTGTACTCTTCCAAATTTATCAAGCAAACTGAAAGCGGTGATGATGAATTAACGAAATCCGAGGCAGATACTTCCTGTTTGGTAACTTATTTCTATTTCTATTTTATCTTTGACTCGACTCAGCATGCAATTTATTATCTACTGTCTATGGTTTACAATATCAACAATATTTCTAGGTTTCTTCTAATCATAAATCACAATGTTCAGCTATTGACAATTTAGGTACTTCGTTGGTTTGAAGATCTTGAAATCACACTGCTTATTATGATGAATGTCTGTTTTTGCAGATGATACAGCTGTTCATTTATTTAAAGGAGAACCACGGAGTTCAAGCTGCTTTTCAGTTTTTGAGCAATGTATGTTCTGCAGCTTTGTTCACATTGTTTCGTCTTGTTGGTTAGCATCTTCTTAATCAGCAAACTATACATTCAATTTTTATTATTTATATATTTTTTTGGTTCATTCCAATTGGATAGATTTTGTAATTGCCCTTGGTTGTTAATTGGGACATATTTATTTGTTTCTTATTATTATTATTATTATTATTATTATTATTTTTGATAAAAACCGAGCTCTCATAAAGAAAACTTAAGTATGTATGGGGCAGACAAAAAAACTAACCTCCAAATGAGCCAAGCCAATTTGGGACATATTTCTTTCTTTCTATTTTACCTAATGATATGTTTTCTTTGATCTAAAAATCTCTTACTGCAATATTGTCCAAAATAAAAAAAACCTATTACAGCAAGAAGTTCAGGAGGTGTGTGGTTTAATGCATGTTTATGGACTTCCAAAAATCGGACTCTGTAATATTCAGTTTGATGTAATTCTTATGGATTAGTCCGTTCTTGTATCTAGCTGCGGACTCCTTTTGTGGGTTTGTTTTTTTTACATGTCCTTGTATATTGTTTAATTATTCTCGAAGAAAGTTCGATTTCTTAAAAAAAATATTATGTCTTCGATTCATTGATTTCTTAAAAAAAAAATATGATGTCTTCGGTTCATATGTTTCTAAGTTTCCTTGCTAATAGTATGGGAGACTAGTTATCGTAGCATGACTTCCAATGTTTTGGTTTATTGACTCAAAATTGGATTACATACTGCTGCGAAAGGCTGCAGATTGGTGTTTTGCTGAACTTATTGAATTGAATCAGGTAAACAAATTACGGCTTGAAGCAGATGGTTTAGCTGATGATGCTCCTGAAATGCATCATGTTGAAGGAGCTTTTGTGGAAACTCTTCTGTAAGTTCACTGAATATGTTGAATTCCATTAATGGACGTTAACGCCAATATCACATATTGTGTTTTTTCTTATGGTTACTAGTGTCAAAATCTATTTATTACCAATAATATAGAACGGTTGACTTCTTTCTGTTTTCATAGACCCAAGTCAAAATCTCCTCCTCAAGACGTGCTACTAAAGCTGGAGAAGGAGCAAACCTATAAAGATTTGGCTGAGGAAAGCTCCATGTTTACTTTTTCCCTTGGCTTATCTAAATTGGAGTGTTCTCTCTTGATGAATGGGCTTGTATTTGATTCGAGCGAGGTAATTATCTCAATGTGAAATATATTTACCCTTGTAGATAAAATATTTTGACCATACAAAGTTGGTTTCGTTTTATTTGGCATTGCTGATCACTTTCAGTTCTTTTGGTAATTATTTCATTGTACTGCTTTCTTATAAGTTCATAACTATCACTCTCTGCAAGCTGGTTAATTTTATTGCTTCTAAATGAAATAACTTCATCAAGCGAATACTTTTTGACTTGATTTGTCAACTCTTACTGTTCTCCTCTGTACATAATGTTTTGGCATCTATATTGATCAGGAGTCTCTGATAAATGCCATGAACGAAGAGCTTCCTCGGATACAGGAACAAGTTTACTATGGGCATATATCTCCTCACACCGATGTGCTTGAAAACTTCTTATCAGAGAGTGGCCTTAGTCGCTTTAATCCACAGGTGAGCTATTGACAAAATGCTGTATGATTGTAGGATCTGATTTTTGTGCTGATAGATTGAGAAGCTTTTATGCAATTTCATACAACAAGAAAAAAATATCCTTTTCCAAAAGAAAAAAAAACTTTTGTTATTTATCTATCTCATTGATCTTATTGCATCATTATGTCCATTTTTATGTAGATTGTTGCTGAAGGGAAACCACGTATTGTTTCTATGTTTGCGTCCACTCATGGAGGGGAGTCTTTATTGAATGGCTTTAAATATTTGCATTCTCCTGGAAGTAAGAATTATGTTCCCTTTTTTCCATTCAACAAATCTTGTTTTTTGAAAAACGAAGCATAATCTAATTGAATTTTTAGCTTAGAGAGTACCATTTCATGAAATTCCACTTTTATTTACCAGCTATGGACGATTTGAAACCTGTGACCCATCTATTGGTCATTGATGCTGCTTCAAAGAAAGGAATAAAGTTGATGAAAGAAGGCTTACACTATCTGGTTATTACCTGCGTGATGAATTTTCTGAAGCTTTAAATTGTAACAAATATTAGAAATTGAAAAATTTATTCTTAATTAAAATTTTAATATTGGGATGCAGATCAGAGGATCTAAAAGCGCTCGTGTCGGGTTCCTTTTTACTACTAGCAACCATACCAGTGAATCCAGTTTACTCTTAGCGAAGGTTTTTGAGATCAGTGCATCATTGCATAGGTTTGTTCTATTTTGATGGCACATTTTCCCTTTTCAGGGGTGGCAGCTGGGGCTATATACAGTACATGTGCTTGTGTTAACTGGCTAACACTCATTATTTTTCTTTTTGCCTATTTTTGCAGCCACAAAAAGAACGTATTAGATTTTCTAGATCGGGTGTGCTCAATATATAGTCAAAAGTTCATCCCTGAATCTTCAGTAGCGGTTGATAGCCCTCAAGAATTTATTGAGAAAATCTGTGAGCTTGCTGAAGCTTATGAGTTACCACCTAAAGCATACAGGATAGCTTTCTCTGATTCCTTTGTTGATGAAATGAGGAAGTATTTGAGCCAGGTATACAACTTTTTTGTTTAATTGTGTGGTTAGTTCCTGAAATGAAGTTTCTTATAAGAATGTTCCTGAATCAAAATGAGAAAGTATTTGAGCCGTGTATATACCAATTTTTATTAAATTGTGTGTTTAGTTTCTGAATCGAATTGATACCTCCCTCTTTTCTCTTTCTCAAAAAGAAAAAAAGGAAAAAGAAAAAAAAGAGGGTAAAACAAATAAATAAATAAATAATTAAACTTTTGCAGTCGCAGCTTTTTGATAAGATAAACTTCTTTCTAGAAAATTTCTCCCTGTTCTGTTTTTCTCTGTCACTTGTGGGTTTTATCTATGTTTTTTTTTTTCTAGCAATTTAGTTGCTCCATCTAAAAATCTTCACCTTGTTCTATAATATTAAATTTTATATTCTGCATGCATAATGGTTCTCAGGTGGAACATCTTTTGTCGGGGCAGCTTGGCCTTGAATCTATTGTTAATGCAGTTATCACCAATGGAAGAGTGAGTTCTTTTCCTCACTTTAGTTTTGAGTTCAGTTAATTTGACTATGATTTTCCAGAAATATTTGCCTGCATATTATGGAACATTTTTAATCATACATTTCATTCACGCATAGGTTACACTTCTTACTGATGAGAGCTCATTTTTGAGTCACGACTTAAGTCTACTGGAAGTAGTAGAGTTTAAGCGGAGAATAAAACATATTGTGGAAATTGTTGAAGAAGTGAAGTGGCATGATTTTGATCCTGACAGATTAACAAGGTTTGCTTCCCCACTTCCCCAGTGTGAATTCATATTATTCTCTTCTATTGAGTATGAATTCATGGTTATTTACTGTTTAAGCTCGAGTGAAACACATTTCCTTTCCTCAAACCTCAATGGGCTATCTACCTTGATATTTCTGTGATAGAATCAACTCAAGTCAATTAATGAATAGATAAGTTACGAGGTATGAAGTGGATAAGAACACATTGAAAGTTTGAACTACTGCCAGAAACGTCGTCTAAAATGCATGGAAGCAATGGAAAAGATTATAAATAACATATTTAGCTATCCCCTGAGTGATTTGAACATAGTTAACTCTGTTTTGTTCCTTATCTATTGTACTGTATGCATTCATTGGAGTCCCATTTGTTTTTTCTTAAGAGCTTTTTTTTTTTCTTTTTTTTGTTTAGTTATCTACCTCCGAAAAATGTTCTCAAAAGGCAAGCAGGTTTTGAAAACTAGAAACACTAAAAACTTGTTTTCATGTTGGAAATTTGGCTTAGAGCTCAAATGTGTCTTGGTTGGAATTCTAGGAAAAAAATTGTGAGAATCAACATGATTTACAAAATAAGAAATCCAAAAATGAAATCTTTATCGAACAAGGCCTTAGAGTTTTTTTTTTTTCTTTTTGGTAAGAAACTGAGCTTCCATTGGAAAAAGGAAAGAATATACAAGAGCATTAAAAAGAAAAAGAAAAAAAAACAAGGCCAACAACATTTCATATTCATCCATATGTAATTCACTGGTCTCACTTTTTTAGTATTGGTTGTATTTAGTGTTCACATGTTTGATTTGTATTAACTCTTCATGATATCCCACCCTACTGCAGCAACTTCCTCAGTGATGTTATTATGTTTGTTTCATCCTCAATGGCTCAGCGGGAACGAAGTTCCGAAAGTGCACGCTTTGAGATTTTGAATGCAGAATTTAGGTAAGGATTTCAATCTTAATATATGAATTATTCTTTTCCTTTGAATTTCATCAGTAATAAGACAGACTAGTAATCGTTGTAATGATATATGAAAATATTATGAACAACCCGAGCATTGTGATTAACTTTCAATGTCAGTGGCTATGCAGTACACTTAAAGATTCCAATTCATTGGCCTCCCTCACCCTTCTCTTTATTTTCACTTTGTACAGTGCCATTGTCGTTGATAATGAAAATTCTAGCATGCATATCGATGCTGTTATTGATCCACTAAGTCCATCTGGCCAGAAGCTATCATCAATTCTTCGTGTTTTGTCAAAATACATACAACCAAGCATGAAGATCATATTAAATCCGCTGGTGAGATGTTCTAAACCTCGTACAGTTAATATCCTGAGGGTGTTAAGCGTGTCTATGTTATCAAATCCAAGTAATACTTCTTTGATAATCATTAATTTATTGAGAAATTAACCTTGTTATGTCTTCTCCATGGCAGAGTTCGCTTGTTGATTTACCTCTAAAGAATTACTACCGCTATGTTCTACCTTCAATGGTAATTATTAAATAAGGCCTTTGGTTTACATTAAAACAAGTTTTCCCCTATTATTGGTGTCTGACTTCATGACAATTTCAGGATGATTTCAGCAGTACAGATGTAACCGTAAATGGCCCTAAAGCATTCTTTGCAAATATGCCATTGTCTAAGACATTAACTATGAATCTTGATGTTCCAGAGCCATGGCTTGTTGAGCCTGTTATTGCTGTGTATGTTTATCCACTACCAGTATATTCTCGTTTTATAATGACATAAGTTTGAATAGATTGTTTCGTTTGAACGATACCATATTCCTTTTGATTTCAACTTCTTATGTTGTTTCTTACATCACGTCACAAATTTCAGTCATGACCTGGATAATATTTTACTTGAGAATATTGGTGACACACGGACATTGCAAGCGGTGTTTGAACTTGAAGCTCTTGTTCTTACTGGTAAGTAGTGTGTCAGATTTACATATTAGGTGAAATGTAGACGTAACTCAGCCTGAAAAAACAAGGTTTGGTGGCTGTATTACCACATGTATTAACTTTTTTTTTATTTTCAGGCCATTGTTCAGAGAAAAATCAAGAACCTCCCCGAGGACTCCAGTTAATTCTTGGTACAAATAGCACACCACATTTGGTTGATACTCTTGTAATGGAAAACTTGGGTTATTGGCAAATGAAAATTTCTCCTGGAGTTTGGTACCTGCAACTTGCTCCCGGTAGAAGTTCTGAACTTTATCTTCTGAAGCAAGGTGGGGATAGAAGTCAGGATAAAACCTTGTCAAAACGTATCATTATTGATGATTTGCGGGGTAAAGTTGTTCACATGGAAGTAGAAAAGAAAAATGGAAAAGAGCATGAAAAATTGTTGGTTCCTGATGGTGATGACGACTTGCTGGAGAATAAGAAAGTGGGTGATCATTGTTAGCAATTAGTCTTGTTTTTTATCGGTTGAACTTTTAGGTGTGTGTCTATTTGGTCATGAAACTTTAAAATACACGTGATAGAACTATGAATTTTCAATTTTGTAGTTCATAGGTCTCTAAACTTTCAAAAATGTCTAATAAATAAACTTTCAATTTTGTTGGACATAAAATTTAATTTTATATCAAAGTAGATTAGTTAATTTATAAAAGTTTTGAATTTTTTATGGACCTATTAGACACAAAATTGAGCGCTCAAAGACTTATTTGGCATTTTTTTACGTTTAGGAAAACACACAAAATTGTATCCATCAGAAATAAGCTTGAAAGCTATATATAATTTAACCTTTTTCTATTTCATTGTTGGTGAAGAACTTTCCTGGTGCACGATAGATTCATTGCTATAATTGTGGCTTTATTTTCTTCTGCAGGAAGGCCATACTAATTGGAATACTAATTTTTTGAAATGGGCTACTGGATTGATTGGAAGCAATGATCAATCAAAAAAGTCTAAAAGCACGACATTGGTGAGTTCTCAACTCATCTGTTCACTATCTTCTTGTGTTGATGTAAATTATCATTCGGACTTCGACCTTACATCTTAGTATTACCGTTGGGCTATTGACTTTTACTTTTAGATGAATCTTTGTTTTCAAGTCTCTCTCTCTCTATCTCTCTCTATTTTTTATTTATTATTATTTTATTATTATTATTATTATTATTATTTTGCTTTTGGTGCTATTATGAACTTTTCTTTCGCGGAAAGCCCTCAATTCAGATGATAGTTGATGCTTTAGTTGATTCAGCTATGGGTTTAAAAGATAGTATGAACAAAAGCCCATGTGTGGGGAAGTTTTTATTTATGCTCCTATTGATTTTAGATGTTCTTTAATTCTAATCTTGACTCATTCTCTGTAGGAGAAAAGAAAAGGAGGGCGCCATGGAAAGACAATAAACATTTTCTCCATTGCTTCTGGACACCTGTAAGTATAACGTTTCTAGAGATATGATCAGTTTCTTCTTGGTGGTGAAAGTTACATTTCTGTACTGGTCTCTACCCTATTCTTAATCGCATTGGGACTTAATATATAATGATCAATATCAATAAAATAGTTATAACACAGAACTGCAGGTATGATTTCCTTCCTTTCGGTTTTAGGCATTTGTATAATGTGTATAATACGCTCATGTGAGCTAACTATGAATGTCACTTCAAAGAATTATCCCAGAATTACCACAATTTCTTTTCATAAAGACAAAAATTTACACTAGCATGCAATTTGAACACATAGGTAATGAGCATGAACATATGAGGTGGCTATTATTATTCTCTTCTGGGCAGTGAAATTTTATCAATATTTATTACTTCATGCAGTCTATGAATTTTTGTAAAATGGTCCATTTTCTGATGATATTTCTTGGCAGATATGAACGCTTTCTTAAAATCATGATCTTGAGTGTCCTAAAGAATACACGTCGGCCAGTGAAGTTCTGGTTTATAAAAAACTACCTATCCCCTCAGTTTAAGGTTAACATAGCAACTCATGGCTCTTTTTATTTATTTATTTTATTTATTTTTAAGAATATTTTTGTGATATCCCACCTTGGTTGGGGAGGAGAACAAAACACCCTTTATAAGGGTGTGGAAACCTTTTCCTAGCAGATGCGTTTTAAAGCCTTGAGAGGAAGCCTGAAAGGAAAAACCCAAATAGGATAATATCTGCTAGCAGTGGGTCTAGGTCGTTACAATTTTGTTTAGACACCTAATGCCTGTGCTCTCTGGTGACATAAACAGGATGTAATACCACACATGGCTGAAGAATATGGTTTTGATTTTGAACTAATCACGTACAAGTGGCCGACTTGGTTGCATAAGCAGAAAGAAAAGCAGAGGATTATTTGGGCATATAAGATTCTATTTCTTGATGTTATCTTCCCTCTTTCGTTGGAAAAGGTACTGTATCATCATAATACTCCAATCTACCATGATTTCATGTAACTAATTTTTAGAAGGAACCAAGATATCAAAATGTTAGTGGAACTTATTCATATCTCAATCATCTGTTGCATGCCTATTTACTCGTCTAAGAAAAATATTGTTCGTATGTTACCTGCAGGTCATTTTTGTTGATGCTGATCAGGTTGTTCGGACAGACATGGGGGAACTCTATGACATGAATATCAAGGGAAAACCACTAGCATATACACCCTTTTGTGACAATAATAAGGATATGGATGGATATAGGTTTTGGAGACAAGTACATATCAATATCCTTTCTTGTTATCAATAACCAATTTTCAGTATCACCCTCTCCTCACTATTTCCTTTCACGAACAGGGATTCTGGAAAGAACATCTACGTGGAAAACCGTACCATATAAGGTAGAGACTGATGTATTGTGTTGATTGTATCTATTGAGATGATGCACATGCATTAATTCCACTGATATCTCCATTTCCAACTACTTAATGCGTCGTAAAGCTTTCATTCCTCGAGAAAAATTCCATCAAGAAATCTTATCTTGGCTCTTACATTTCATTGGTAGTTCAGTAGAGCCAAATAGAATCCATTTCTTCCGAAAATTTGATATGTAAAAAGTCTGTGTGGCTGTAGTCTTTTGTTATGTAAAAAGTCTTCTCCTAATAGAGCTTTTACATTTTAATGTGATGCAGTTACTAATAATGTGATGCATTAATATTTTTCTTCCCGTTTCCTACAGTGCATTATATGTTGTTGATTTAAAGAAATTCCGAGAAACAGCAGCAGGAGATCATCTAAGAGTTTTCTATGAATCTCTAAGCAAGGATCCGAATAGTTTATCCAATTTGGATCAGGCAAGTAAATTTGGTATCATTTAATGCTTTATAAGCAATAGTATACCAAGTGATGAAGATTAGCATTGAGATAATGGTTGAAGTTTTACATCCCCTGATTTCTTATTTTGTTCCTATTCTATGGTGCATTTTCATTTACCATATTACCATATAGTACTCTATCTGCATCGAGATAATGTATATAGTATCATTTCATAGTTAATGTTAGCGTGGTTGACTGTCTTATCTGAAATATGAGAAGCCTTCACTGGCGTTGATACTCAAGTGGCTGAGGAATGAAGGGGAATTAGTTGGAATTTTGTAATAGTTCATAGTTCCTAGTTTTAAGGAAACTTCATATATCAAAATGGTTTGAATTTGCCGACATGAAACTCGGATTTTGTAATATATATTTTGCTTGCTTTTCAGGATCTTCCTAACTACGCTCAGCACACTGTGCCCATTTTCTCTCTACCACAAGAATGGCTCTGGTGCGAGTCATGGTGTGGCAACACCACAAAATCGAAGGCGAAAACCATCGATCTCTGTAACAACCCCATGACCAAAGAACCGAAGCTTCAGGTCCAACTGTTTCTTCAATTCATTCTGTATCTTAGAACCCGAATCACTCCATATCTTTTTTTGTATGCCTTTTCATCTTCGTCATTCATTAAAAGTAGTTGCAATTATCAGGGTGCGAGAAGAATCGTTCCCGAATGGCCAGATCTCGATTCGGAGGCCACAACATTCACAGCTAAAATATTAGGTGATGTGACCCCTCAAACACCCGTCTCATCGATCGCTGAAATTTCTGTGAGTAAGAAATCTATTGATGAAGATGTGGAATCAAAGGCTGAGTTATAATCATATCATTCAAATTCTGCTAAATTAGACTGATGGGAGGATTCTGCTTTTGAATTCAAACTTCTCCTATGTCTACCACATCTTAGCCTTCTTAGAATTAACTTGGAAGCCTGATGGTCATGTGCCTCTGTAGGCTGATAATGCACAGAACACAAGCCTCTCCCACCAATTTTCTTAGAAATCCATTTCCTCCAGTATCTTAAATACTAACTATGAGAAAAGTTGGCAATTTTGATGAAGACATGTATAGTAACAAATGATTTTGTTATTCAGTAATGAAGTTTGCAAGAATTTTCTTCCCATTATTTCCACTCAGGAACCTTCTGTTATGATGCATAAACTTCTTAGGTAAGATTTATCATATTAATCTCGTACGAACTTTACTTATTCTTATGAAAATTTGACAACATTTTCGTGTAGAACCAGCCACAGCTATTTGATTCCAACAATCTTGTACTCATGGATATCGAGGAAAACCTTAAACCAAACGGTCCTTGAGAGAACGTTTGAAGGTCATAAAATGCTTTTTGGTTTGGTTGGTTGGTGTGGCATCATCTTTTGTTGGTGCACTAAATGATGAGATTAATGACAATCATGTAGTCTATCAGGACAGAGAACAGCTCAAAATAATGTTTGAAAGTTGATCTTTTCAAGTCTTCTCTTCTTGAAAGAGGTCGTCCATTATGGTCCACACCTCCAATTGTTGCAAAATAATGCTTAAAAAGCATTTGCAACAAGACTTTACTGTTGTTTTTCAACTTTAAAGCAATCAGTGCTTCGAATAGGCAGGTCTTTGGAGTTCCTGTTATGTTCAAAGAAAAGAAATCCAACAGCTTGGACTTGAGAACCATCAGGAGCATGGCTAACTTGAAACCAAACTTCTTCTCGGAGAAACTAAGAATGCATCTGACATATCTATGGATATTCAGTTCCCTGTTTAGAAGAAACTACAACAAGCCTGTCTGATACATCTCCAACACAGTTGTAACAGCTTCAAACTCCAACACAGTTGTAACAGCTTCAAACCCACCGTTAGTAGATGTTGTTCGTTTCGGCCCATTACGTATCAGTGTCAGCCTCACAAATGCATCTATTAGGGAGAGGTTTCCACACCTTTATAAACAATGTTCTGTTCCCTTCTCCAACCGATGTGAGATCTCGTAATCCACTTTCCTTGAGGGCTGGTGTCCTCACACTTAACTCGGTGTCTGGCTCTGATACCATTTGTAACAACCTCAAGCCCACCGCTAGCAGATATTGTCCGTTACGTATTGCTCGTTAGCCTCACAATTTTAAAACGCGCCTACTAGGGAGATGTTTCCACACCCTTATAAACAATGCTTCGTTCCCCTCCCTAACAGATGTAGGTTCTCACAATCTATCCCCTTGGGTGCTAGCATCCTCACAGCACACCGCCCAGTGTCTAGCTCTGATGCCTTTTGTAATAGCCCCAAGCCCACCACTAGTAGATATTTTGTCCGTTTCGGCCTGTTACGTATTGTCGTCAGTCTCACGGTTTTAAAAC
Organism: Cucurbita moschata; assembly: GCF_002738365.1. Classification (NCBI taxonomy): domain Eukaryota; kingdom Viridiplantae; phylum Streptophyta; class Magnoliopsida; order Cucurbitales; family Cucurbitaceae; genus Cucurbita; species Cucurbita moschata. The sequence continues at coordinate 1,898,038 of NW_019268550.1, read as the reverse complement.
GCATCTACTAGGGAGAGGTTTCCACACTCTTACGAGGAATGCTTCGTCCCCTCCCCCAACCGATGTGAGATCTCACGGAATTTGAGGTCTGCTTAATGTCGTGATATGCTGAAGTTGCTGCCATCACCAACAAATGAAGGATGCCCATAAGGCACTGGCCGATCAGAAATTTGAGGAACTTCACTGTCACCTTCCAACATTTTCAGAGCATCCATAATGGTAGGCCTCAAAGCCACCATCACATGAGAACACAAAATTCCAACCGCAACAAATCTCTCCATTATGCCTTTTGGATTTGAATTAGAACAATCTCCATCTTTCACAAGACAAGGATCTAAAGTTTCCCCTATCTTTCCACCTTTCACCAACGACCAAGCCCAATCTGTTATCAAGAACGCACGTGGCGACGACGCCAAAGAAAAATCAAGAGCTTTTCTCCCACACATTATCTCCAAAACTACCACGCCAAAGCTATAAACATCGCTCTTCTCAGTTAGTTGTCCATAAAGCGCGTATTCTGGAGCTAAATACCCGTGAGTTCCTGCAACTCGAGTCGTTAGATGTGACTGTCCTTCCCTACTCTGTTTGGCAAGCCCGAAATCTGCAACTTTCGCTCTCATATCTGCATCTAACAATATGTTTGTCGCCTTGATATCTCTGTGATATATTGCAGGCTTCACTCCATAGTGCAGATAAGCTAAGCCTTTTGCCACATCCAAGATAATGTTCTTCCTTTGAGGCCATGTCAATGAGTTCTTCACAGTTCCATCTTGATCAAATGGTATAGGGAACAAATAATCATCAAGATTTCCATTTGGCATGTAATCATAAACAAGGTATCTCTCACTTGAACTCTCATCAAAACCCTCATCAACCACGCAGCAGCCCCTAAGTGGAACAAGATTCCTGTGCTTTAGATTACTGATAATTTCAACTTCATTGCAGAACTCTGCATTGCCTTGAAAATCTGATTCAATTACTTTCTTTACAGCCACCATGCTTCCATCAGGTAATCTCCCTTTGTAAACTAAACCAAACCCACCTCTGCCAATGAAATTCTTTGAAGAAAAGTTATCAGTTGCCTTCTCAAGCTCATGAACTTTGAACCAAATTGATCCAGTGTTTGGCCTGGCATGTGGTCTAGACCCTTGTTCATCCAGCTCCAAGCTAGACTTCTTAGCCAATTGTTTGCTTTTGTACAACCAAAATCCTATTCCCAATAGAACAAAAACGACTAAAAGTCCTACAGCAGCAGCAGTAAGGCCATAAACTAGAGAAGAATGCTTACTTTTTGAACCCTTTTGAGTACTCAATTGAAGATTAAAAATGCAATCTAAAGCACTGTCGCCTTCAGGGCCAGATTCATTCACAATGGCAGCAGCATAAAGAACGGCAAAGTAAAAGCAATCCATGGAATGAGATTTATTACCATCAATTCCTGTCAAAATAGCTTGAACTTTGAAACCAGCAGCCACACAAGCATCACAACCAGAACCAACAAGATTCGACCGACACCCAGAATCAAGAGGCGAGTTCTGGCCAAGTTTTGAAACCCAATCTCGCGTGGTTTGAATACCAGCACAGACATTAGCTGATATCACAAATTGTAAGGGATCAAAGCAATGGGAAACAAGGTTGGCAGGAAGGGAGAGAGAGGAGAGTTTGGACTGGTAATCAAGAAGGCAAGAATTGGAGGTTGCGAGGTCTGGGAGGTTGAAATGAGAGGTTTGTTTGAGGTGTTGGGCCAAAGCGATTCCAAACAAGGACAAGAGGGTTTGACAACAATGGAACTTGGAGGTATCATTCATGGCAGATTTGGCAGTGGTCTGGAAGAAGGGGTTCCGGCAATCGGTGGCGGTCCATGGGATTCTAAGGACATAGTTAAGGTCCAATGGGCAAATGGGGTTGGTGATTGGAGTGGCTGCACAAGTTACAGAGAGTAAACAGAGGAGAAAACTAATGAAAACTCTCATCATTTACCCTTTTTGTATGGAATTCTTTACTGGGTATTTTGAGTTTGAGGTGGGTTTCGAAGAAAAATCTGAAAAAAAGTGTTGAAGAAGAAGATGATGAAGAGAGAGAGAGAGAGGAGAGAGGGGGGGGGGGGTTAGGGGG
>NW_019268550.1:1809235-1895165 GCF_002738365.1 Cucurbita moschata | reverse complement strand
GGGGGGGGGGGGGGGGTTAGGCGGTTTTTGTGTGTGTGTTTTGGAGTTGGTGGTAGTGGTGGCTGGGAAGGTGGTTTCTTTTCGTCGTCTTCTTCCATTTTCTTGGTCGTTCGTGGAAAGTAAAAAGGGGAAGTCGTTGGCATTGGATTTGATAAGGATGAATATATAATATTATAATGATAGTGGGGAAATTGGATTCTCATTCTTAGATGATTGTTTTTTTTTCTTTTTCTTTTTCTTTTTCCTTAAAATTCTATTGTTTTCTGGGTAATGTCGGCTCGTTGTCTTTGTCCAAGAAAATTATAATATTTTAGGCCATAAATTTATAGCGGTCCGGCATCCGGCATCATATCCATAGTTAGTGGCACATCCATCATAGTTGAAAGCTCCAGCTCCGTATCAAGGTCACGGTCAATATTATCGCCACTATCATAAATATAGTCACTATCATCTATATCGTATCATCAATAAGAAAACCCTTAGGGTTGTTTGTTATCCGGGAACTTGTTCAGAAATACTGTAATGAAAGGAAGATAGGACGTTCAAATGTTATTTGCCCTCTTATAGTTTAGAGTTTTGAATTCCTCTCAAATAATATTTTTTTTGAAAAACGTCTTAATATATAGTTTCTTTTGTTTTTCAAATTAATTGGATAAAAACAGACCATTTCAAAATGACTGTATGAAGTTTGATAAAGATCGACAATACCACATTTTAAAATGTCCACTTAATTCGTTGGGGCAGAGATCTTGTTTAAACGGATTTAAAACAATTGGACTGGTAGAGATTTCTCTGTAGATTAAATGGTATGAAGTACATTTTTTTCATTGTTATATGCAAAAAAACTTACACTATTTGGGGAGTATCAACAACACCTGTGGATCAATTTTCAATCATGAAAATCCAATTTTATCGAACATTCTGATTCCCATTGTTCCATGCATCTCGGAATATTGAACGCAATGAGTTCATTCCTTCAGAAGTAGCCCCTCCTGCTAGGATCCGAAACAGCATAGAACTAAAAGAATTTGCACTCCTCGGTTGCCCAAGTTCATGCTGTCCTGGAATTTGAATCCTGTTGCGGGCTCGGTCAAGGCTACCATTTTCGGTTTGCTCCCAGGGACGGGAAACTTCTCCGGTCACGCCTCCAAGTCCAGTGGGAATGGTTTCAGATGTAGGTCTCAAATCAGGTCCGGAGTTTGGATATGTATTTAGTGCATTAGGATTCCTGGTGATATGTAATGTGGAGGCAAGAATGGCAGAAGAGGTAATATGGAAGTCTGGATGTTGATGTATTTGAGATCGTCTGTTTTGCATGAACCTCTGCAAAGCCGGTACCTGCATTGGACGTTACTGGTATAAGCAATTGGATGATCATATGACAAAGAGTGACAAGGCATCACAAAAAGAAAGCCAAGTAGATGCCGTTGTAAATGGATTAACTCTTAATATCATTCTCTAAAGTCATGTCCAGAAACCCAACATACAACGTTAACGGTCCAAACCCACCGCTAGTAGATATAGTCATCTTTAGGTTTTCTCTTTTGGGCTTCCCCTCAAGGTTTTTAAAACGAGTCTGCTAAGGAGAGGTTTCCACACTATTATAAAGAATTCTTCGTTCTCCTCTCCAATCGATGTGAGATCTCACAATCCACCCCCTTTGGGGCCCAGCGTCCTCGCTGGCATACCGTCTCGTGTCCACCCACCTTCGGGGCTCAGCCTCTTCGCTAGCACATCGTCCGGTGTCTGGCTCTAATACCATTTATAACAGTCCAAGCCCACCGCTAGCAGATATTGTCCTCTTTGGACATCCCCTTTCGAATTTCTCCTCAACGTTTTTAAAACGCGTTTGCTAGAAAGAGGTTTCTACACCCTTATAAAGAATGCTTCATTCTCCTCCCCAACCAAGAAAGGCTATTTCCTGTTTAGTATCTGCTAGCGACTTAGTCTAAACCAACATCACATGAACATATAAAAGTGTGCAAGAGAAGTAATAAGCAGACCCTACTGCCTTTGAAAACTTAAAACAGTTGTAATAAAACATGAGTTCATTTTTGAAATCTTATAAAGAAACTGATACTATTAAATGAAGATGGAAAATAGTGCACCTCAAAGCGGTTCCAAAAGTATAGAATCAAATGCTGCGTAAAGGCTGCAGTAGTAGAAAGAGCCAAATATGAAAAACCTGTAAATTTTGTGAAAATGAAATTTAGGATCTGGTTATCCACAAGCTCTAATATAAGCCCACAATTGTTGAAAAGATAAGTGGCATACCATATGCATACGAGAAGAAATAAATATGAAAAACCAAAAAATAGAGCAAAAAAAAGCGGGGGAAAAACTTCATTGATATTGGAGTCCGCACACTGCAGGCAGGGCAAAACAAAGACATCAGATTACGTAAGAGCTACAGATTCAAGTGATATATGTATTGTGCACAGCTAAACGTATCCATGATTCGACTATAAGCTCTAAAGCAGAATTTTTTATTGTTTTGGAGGGGGAAATAATATTCATCAATTATTCAAACGCGAATAGATAATTTGGTTTCATCGGTTGTGTCATTCCACGAGATATAGTGGGTGTGAGAAGATAGAGATAGATAGATAGAGAGAGAGAGAGAGACCTAATTAGTGTAAATAATTCACTTAACCACACCAAGATCAAGACCATGAAAGCCAAGAGCTGATCGTCATAAAACTCGAACAGGAAAAATAGAATACCGATCATAATCTGGAAAAGAAGCAATAGATTATTGACAAGAAAATCCTCCGTATGTACCACCAAATAGTAAAAGAAAAAAAAAACACTAGAAATATAAGCAAGCATAAATATCAAGAGTAAAGCAACAATCTGGAGTGCTTACTGGAACGAAGACAAGTGACTCGATTACATGCACAAATATCAACTGAAACGTTGGGAGTTGATGCTGAGCGTGGTGTTGAAGCTGCACTGCAGTAATTAAAAACAAGTCGTACCCCATTATATTTCAAGATAATTAACGCAGCCTTTCTACTCTATATGTAGGAATGGAGATGTCCATTGACAGTGCAGATGGACCAGATATCTTAGAAGCCAGAGACTGATATGAAAATTCTTGTCTAAAAGAAATATTTAAGATGTGATGATTCGTTGGGTGCAGAATTCCACTCGATTAATCATTTGACTACAGGCAATCAAAGAAAATTTTGATATACCCTAGTTTCTTACCAAAAGATTTACCTAACGCCATCATTTCTAATGACGCTACCTACAAAATCCCTATGTTGGAAATTCCAAAGTCTCTAGTTTGTAATGTAAATATATATAGTTAGTGGGCATGCATGAGGAACCATGAGATGAGAAAGTATACAAACTCCTTAATGTATGTCTAGCAGTCTATGGTAACTATCATTCTACCATCATACTTTCCATGGAAACCAATGTTACAGTTTAAACATACTGAGGCCCAAGAGCGGGCAGTAGACAGGACAAAGGGGCCATCTCCCTAAATAAACGGTAGAAATCCATTAGAACATGCCGGGTCTCTTGTGGAAAAAGATATTAAGGAACTTGTAAAGTCTTTTTTTGTTAAAAAAATAAAATAAAAATAGTAATAATAATAAACCATTTATTTTATTTTTCACAAGGAAACAAAACTTTTCTAAAAATCATACTTTCATAAAGCAAACGAAAGAAAGGAACCTGTAAACTTCAACATGCGAGTCTGTGTCTCCCTCAAAGTAAATGACACTGACATAGTGGTAGTGAAGAAAACGAAAAGTGCCATCATGAGCACACCACACTTGGTTACGAAGTAGTCTGAATGGAAACAGATGTGAGAACAGAAACTTGTCAAGACAACCCTTTTTTTTTTTTTGGTAAGAAATCGAGTTTTCATAGAGATAAATAAAAGAATGTACAAAGTCATGCAAAATATAGGGCCCCCCCCCCCAAAAAAAAAAAAAAAAGACATCTTCACACAAACAAATGGAGAATGATAGAGAATAAACATTTTAAAAAGACTAGAAGAAGTTCCTAGTAGCAGAGTGGACTCGTCAAAATTTAAACTAATCAAGTTGGGAACAGACTTGACCCTTTTAATGGTTTGGTTATATGGTCATAAATTCTTAAAAACAACGCTCTATCAGACCTAAACTCTACTTATTAAATTCATAAAAACAACAAAAACATGCAGATGATAGAGAATAAACATAATCCTTCTCCAGTTAATAACATCATAATATTAAAGGGCCATATCAATGCAGTAAAAAAAGGATCAATCAACGAACCTCCAAATCTGGCAGGGCCCTCTGGTGGCTCAAATGCATAGCTAAGATTGTAAAACTCCTTCGTTTGGTAATTGTAAAGATAGCCTAAAACAAATCTAAACTTAGCTGAAGATGTAAATAAAGCTATTCATCCTCCTAATGGAAAACAATACAATAGAGATTCTTCATATCAAACAAATGTACAGAGACATCAAAATAGGAGAAAAGGTTAGTGCAGACGAGTTTCAAGCAATTCCATAAATTGAGAATTTGTTTCATGAAAATGAACTAAAGTTATGCACTCATCAACAATTTTCCTTTATTTATTTATTTTTAATGGAACTGCATATGTGAGGTGAGGATTCAAAATTTTAATCTATAAGGAAGAAGATTAATATCTTGAACATTGAATTATGTAAGGTTGGTGCTCATTTAAGGTTAAAAACGAGTCAAAGTAACTTCTAAATAAAATGATAAACAGTTCTAAAAAATCCCTCGAGATTAAACAAAGATTTTGTAGCTAAAGGATTAGTCTGTGCACTAAATCAATCACTCACTGTAATTCTAATAAGTCTATAAAATGCCAATTAAAGATGCAGAAGAGGAAGAAAACCAAGTGATTTCAAGTAAAACACATGCAATGCACACTTGTAACATTTTCCATCAGAACATTAGTTACAGATAAATAGTGTTATTACCTTGACCGGGAAACGTCAGTAAACTATTCATCAAGATAGTATCATACCCAACAAATCTGTTTATGAGAAGTTTCTGCCATCTGCCAACAATAATCATTATTATCATTATTATTGTGATTGTGACAAAGATGACAACAACAATGATATAATTACTTCCCTGCACAATTTTATTTTAAAATTCACATCAAACCGGGTAAGATTTTCAATTAGTTCGTGAAAGAAACAAAAATGTTGCTAAGACAAACAAAAGTACAAGTAAAACTATGAACTAAACGAAAGATTACGTCAGAAGAATTAAAAAAAAATCCAAATTTATCCCTCCGAGTCTTTCCTCAACGGTGTAGTTACAAAAAGCCACAAATTTGTTAGTTCGCTACCAAAAGTTTTTATCGTTAGTCGATATCCCTCATTCCAATGGTGAAGATATTGTTCCCCTACTGGCCATGTTGGCAAAGCCACAAACTTGGGATCTTTGCTTTTTAGTATCATCTTAGTTTCTAGAGTGGGAGGCTACCAAATCATCCTCAAATCTAGTTTCCCTTCTCTTACGTCAGAAGGAGCAAATAAAATACCTTATAATACAAATGAGGTAAAAATCTAAACTTGTTCTCTGGTAACACAAACTGAAATTTTCTACCGTAATCAACAAACATAACGTTCACATACCAAAAGTAGATTCACCATATCAATAGACATACCTGTTTCCAAAGCATGAATGTTGAGCTGGTATACTGATATTAATTGTTTGTATATTATGCCTAGACTTAGCTCCTTCTGGTAATAAAAAAAATCCCTGCAGTATATGAACCGCCTTATTGCAAAAAAAAAAAAAAAGAAAAAAAGAAAAAAAGGGAATAAAAGCAACTTGAAAAGCATTTAGTTGAAATACTAAAAACCAAGATTAATTCAAGTAAAAAAAACAGACTTTCACATCAGAAAACAGAAGCAATCTAGCAACAGTTGATAACAATAATAGATGAAAAATATAAATAAATTACCTTTTCCCTAGTATATAAGTACGTTGGTTCAGAACTTTTACTTCTTCTCACGAGCCATTGCACTGAAGGGTAAAACAGAAATCAAAGATATCAAAACAGACCATCAGCAATAGCTGCAACAACTCCAACCTAAACTTTGGAGCTGTATCACTTAAAATCCAAAACTAGTAATTGTATCAACTAAAACCCAAGACTTTCACAAGTAAATCAATCCTTTGTTAGAACTTTTTTTTTAAATGGTTAATGTATAACTTTCATGTGTGTATAAGACTTCTTTACATGCAGGGCTTAATGTAAATTAGAGGAAGGTGTTGGAATCAAACAGATGGTAGCGGTTTTTCAATAATATGAACGATTTTGCATCTTCTAGTCTTACTCTATTTTTCTCCACTTATTTAGAAAGAATTACCGGATAATTTTTTCTTGCTACTTCGGTGAGATTTTGGGAGAAAGAAGAACTTTGTTTATGTGATTTTGAGCTTCTTTTAAATTCAAGGATTAGTTTAGGGTTTTAATTGATACAACACGTCAGATTGACAGTCGGGTGAGATTAGAAGATTATTCCAAAAAGAGGCTTGCAGCAAGGAGATCCCTTATTTTCTTTCCTCCTTAACATTATAGGAGATATGCTTAGTCGTTCAGTTCAGCTTTGGCTTGAGAAAAAAATTCTTAAGGGCTTTATTGTCGGGAGGAACAAGGTTGAAGTCTCCCGACTTCATTAGCTGATGACACTATCATTTTATGCCCTGATGAGTCATCAATGCTTAAACCTGGTGGGATATTCTGAGTCTAATTTTACTGGGATCGGGGCTTTATTTAAATCTTTCAAAGACTTTGCTGATTGGAATTAATGTGAGCAAGGAAGATGTTGATAGCAGGGCTGAAGGCTTCCACTGTCATTCTAAATTTCTCCCTATAAACTATCTCGGATTCCCGTTGGGAGGGCATCATCATAAAAGATCTTTTTGGAAACCTCTAATAAATAAGCTTCGGGCAAAATTGAATATGTGGAGATGTCTCTTTCTTTCTAAGGTGGAAGTTACCATCGTCAACATTAAAAAAGCATTACAAGGCATCACATCGTAAAAGAAAACATGCATGGGGAGAAAGAACGTAGCGTATTTACCAACAGCTGACTGGAGCCTGTCCTGATGAAGAATGCGCCACCACTTGGAGACATCAAGATTCAAATTTATCCCTGCAACATTCTGCACTAGCAATAAGGCAAGCAACAAACATGTTCGAAAGTAGCTTGTTTATAAGAAACATTCGTTAACAGAAAGGGAACCATGCAATTTGGAGGATAAGACTGAAAGCCATAATTGAAAGTTGAAAAGAATCACACATATTGACTATGAGTATTAAAATCTCTAAGGTCAACAGTCTAAGGAATAAGGATTACAACTTATTCACTCTAGACCCAAGCATCATCAGAAATAAGGCCAAGAATTTGAAGGTCAATAAACTGAGGGCTAGATCCTTTTCACTTAAGCACCAAGTTTCAACTGACATGAGCCCAATGAACCAACCACGCACCAGAAATCATCCCCCTTTCGGGTTAACCCATAAAATGGCTTCAGAAGTTTAGAACAAAAAAAAAAAAAAAAAGAAAGCAGAGGAAAGCAGGAAAAGAAACCCCCTTATTATAATTAATTAATTAAAAAAAAATCTAAGACGAAAAGAAAGGATCTTCTATGAGCTTCTTTACATTAAATAATAATAGTAGAATAGCTAACTCAATAAAATATTGTAACTAAAAGTAAGTACTCAACCAATAAAGGAGCATGCTTGAACCTTGCATTTAAAGTAATGGCTGTTGAGGATTATTGGGAGTGAATCCCACATTGGTTAATTTAGTGGAAGATCATGGGTTTATAAGTGAGGAATACTATCTCCATTGGTACGAGGCCTTTTGGAAAAGCCCAAAGCAAAACCATGAGAGCTTATGCTCAAAGTGGACAATATCATACCATTGTGGAGAGTCATGATTCCTAACATGGCATCAGAGTCATGCCCTAAACTTAACCATGTTAATAGAATCCTCAAATATCGAACAAAGAATTGCGAGCCTCGAAGGTGTAGTCAAAAGTGACTAACGTGTCGAACAAATGGTGTACTTTGTTCGAGGGCTCCAGAGAAAGGAGTCGAGCCTTGATTAAGGGGAGGCTATTTGAGAGCTTCATAAGTCTCAGGGGAGACTTATAGTGTACTTTGTTCGAGGGAAGGATTGTTAAGGATTATTGGGAGTGAGTCCCACATTGGTTAATTTAGTGGAAGATCATGGGTTTATAAGTGAGGAATACTATCTCCATTGGTATGAGGCCTTTTGGAGAAGCCCAAAGCAAAGTCATGAGAGCTTATGCTCAAAGTGGACAATATCATACCATTGTGGAGAGTTGTGATTCCTAACAATGGCATCAATAATTACTCACAGGTAGCTTCCATACGCTGGTCAGGATCTGGTTTGTATGTCTACAAATAAATAAAATTTGTCGATTCCACCTTCTACCAAATTGAACAATTGCTGCCTTAAAAGTTTCCTCGACTGATATTAGGAAACTAATATGGAGCTCTTCTTTGTCAAGTTTAATGACTGTATCATCAGCTGCTGCTCTTGAGCATTGGTCCACACCAGTACTTTCTGCTTGATGTTCTAGAAACTCTATATCCGATTTCCAGAGCTTCGGTGCCAACTTACCTCTTCTAGCACCTGAACCAAACCAATTTAACCAAAACTTGGCAGCCAAAAATGTCAACTCATCTTCATCATTTGCAACCTCCAAACTTTCTCTCACAGTTTCCCCACCAGGGGCATCTTCAATATTAAGTTCAGAGTCATTTGGTGACCACAGGCCTGCGGTAGTTATCTGTCAAAAATTACACAAGTTTAGCATTATACATTGAAGTAGACGAAAGAAAGCACGAAAGCTAAAAGGCAAGAAAAAAAAAGTTTAGATGCAGATTAATACAAATTTATAAACCAAACAAAATAATCAGTAGTATAAGTCCAAGAGAATAAACTAAATAAAGTAGAACACTTGAGCGTTTCCGAAATTGACAATCATAATCAAAAGTAAATCTGGTTTTTTCTATTGATAAATAAAAATATTATCTAATTCCAATGTCCAGACTCTAAGAATATCCAACTTTTGAGATGTTTATTGTAAATCCACTCTTCTTACCCATTTTCTGTAAGTTTCATACATCACTCAAATTGTTTCTAATAAAAATAATAATAGTAGTAATATTAATAATATTTGCCTCTTCTTGTGAGCCAGGAGGGAAATAAAAGGAACAAACGTGAAAATATACCATGATCAGGAAAGAATTACTAGGACTAGTCTAAATGTTCTATTTTAAAAACCCCCATAATTAAATAGGAGTAAACTAATTTTTATATTTATTTACTGATCAAGAGTTGGTTAAAAAGACCCCACAGAAGTTCGGAGAAAACCAGAAGAAATTTCTTGGGCACAAAATACGAAATTATTTTCAACAAATGAAAATTCTATTTAGTACAATAATTGGGGTACACGGATTTGAACTCCGACCTCAAGGGAAGGAAGGAGTACGCATCAATTATTCATGAGTTATGCTCACTTTGGCAAAAGCGAGCATTTTCTGAACAGGAAATTAAAACCTCATCCTCAAAGAGACTAAGACAGAAGAAGGAATGAGAAATAATAAATCTAAGAAATATCTAAAGTTTCTTTTTGTATATAATACCGGAGGCTTTGGAGAAGTCGGAATGGGATAGATTAGTATGGACCAACTAAACCAATGATTATACACTTCCACAGAATTATATGAATCTTGGAAAATCTCATTTCTACTCGAACAAAAGCCATCGAAGAAAAGCAATGATAACATTGGTCCATGAAATCTTGCTCCCTCCAAAAACATTGGTCACCAAAGGCAACAATCAGTTCAAAGTTCTACTACATGGAGACAGTATTTACCTTATTTTGAATAAGTTGGGCTTCTGTTGTCTCAACTCCAGAGAGCTCACTTGAGCAACCAGGCTTTGAATGCAGGAAGAACAAAACTTAAATTAAAACAACATAAAACTAAAGAACTAAGCTACAGTTCATACATAACAAGAAATTCCCCAAACAATAATTAACAGAGAGGTAGAGATGCTATACATTCATCATATGCCTAAACCATGCCCTACAACCTAAAGAGTTCAACTCAAAAAATTGAGTCTGTACAGTTAAACACATGTTAGACAGGAGCACACAACTCAAAATGTTGTGTGTACTTTTCATCACATTCAAAACTCATTTGAGCGTTGCTCAACTCGAGACCGAGACTATTAAATTCAAACCATTCTGAAAGCCTGCACTACAACCAGATTATGATCAAAACTACAACATCTTGCTATCTTTATACATTTTCTAAATGGATTCAGGAAGCAGTCTTTTAGAATTAGGAAGCTCAGAATCTGGTTGTAGTACTGAAACACCCATAATTGAACTGCCACAAACCCACGGATTCGGAAACAACCATTTCCGAAGAACAGAACTAGATTAAAGAAATACATATAGACAATCAGTGTGACTCAATTCGAAAACAACCAAGAACTTCATAAATCCAGCCTAACCAACTTATGAACCCTAAAACCCGCGACCAAAAATCATTGCAGAATAAGAAAGCTCAAAAACTAAAAACAACATATAAATCAAATTGCAAGAGAACTCGTAATGTTGAGAAGAACCTGCTGTACGTAGTTCGCGTGCATGACCACGAGAATACAGAACAACGTAATGGCTATACAGAGGTTCATATACTCCAGAGTGCCTCTGACTTTGGGAGTCAGAATCTGAGAAAACCGTTCTTGAACTCGAATAAACGTTTGTTCTGGATCCATTTCTTTCCCCTATTATCAAGAAATCGATCATCAAAAAGCTCTGGTATGAATTTCTCTTCTCCTTTCGTTCTTCTGGGAAAGTGATCCAAGGTTTTAATCTTCAAGCTCCGTTTCAACAGCAATCGTTGTTGTAGCTGTTACCAATTCAATCGGAACGACCCATGGAAGTGTTTGATCATCATCCTAAATTCCACAACGATTTTTTTTCTCTCTTTTATGAGGAATTGATGAAAGGTTTATATAGTTGTTCATCAAAATTATCTGTTAATCTGTCACATCGTGTTATAATTTTAGTCGATATTTATTTTGTCTGTTTATTTAACAAAAGCATTCCATTGGTGTTAGATATACTACCAAAATAGAGTCGCAATTTAAGGATATGATCAACGTGGGGTTTATTATATTATCACTAAATTTTTAATTTAATTAAAAAAAATTAGTTTATTATATTATCACTAAATTTTTAATTTAATTAAAAAAAATTATTTGTTTTCTAATCAACGCTCTTCATTAAACATTAAACGTTTTGTGATGTCCCACATTAGTTGCGGAGGAGAACAAACTACCATTTATAAGAGTGTGGAAACCTTCCCTTAACAGACGTGTTTTAAAGTCTTGAGGGTAAGCCCGAAAGTGAAAGCCCAAAGAAGACAATATTTGCTAGCGGTGGATCTCGGGCGTTACAAATGGTATCAAAGCCAGACATCGGACGATATGCCAGCTTTCTCTCATACAGATGTAGTCTTAGTCTTAGTTCATTTATATCTCACATTTACTCAGGCATTACATGTTAGTGTGAACATGGGGCATTAATAATACTAGGTTAGGAACGAACGAAGATAAAAGTTGATGTACAGATGTACATGTAACGCTCGAGGTACATGAGTAAAAGAAGTAACAAAAGTCGTTCTATTATGAGTTTGAGAATACACGACTAAATCGAGTTAAAAGCTAATACGATGAAGCAGTTCTATATGTAATGCTCAAGTAATAATATTTCAAAAAGAGCTAGGACAGTTATTGCATGAAGTCTACCCAATGCTAGATGCAGAGGTGCATAATAGATCAATATAACATCTACCCAATGCTAGATGTAGAGGTGCATAATAGATCAATATGAATATCAAGAACTGTCCCGTATTAAAACCTGTTGTTGCTGATACTTTCTTTTCAGTTCCTTCTTTCATAACTCGAGCTCGAAAAAGGAAGAGATAAGAGGGCCCTATCGAAAATGTGGTCAGAAATCCATAATAGAGTCCGACCACAATGACCGGTTCCTTCTTCCATAACCCGAGCTCGGAGAAGGAAGAGATAAGAGGGCCCTATGAAGAATGTGGTCAGAAATCCCTAATAGAGTCCGACCACAACGACCGAATTGATTATCTTCATGCATAGATATAAGCTAATTTTATATTATTCAAATGTGTTACATGTGGTCAAAGTTTTTTGGAATATTTTCATTGACATCTTTTATTTACATAAAAAAAAATGCACTCTTCAATTAACTTTTTCAAAAAAGTACTTCAAATATTTTTTTTTTCAACAAATCAAGATTAAATTATAAGCTTATTTGGTAATTTTTAGAGTTTAATTCATTAAACACTGAAAATTTTGTAAAAATAATAATAATATTGCAACATGGTCATAAAATAAATGGTAGTAAATGAACATAACCCACCTTAAAGAATCTCATTACAATACAAAAATATATGAGATTGAGATAAATAATTGAGGTTAGATTCCTTTTACATGAATGTTACTATTCATAGTCTTTCAAAGGTAAATGTAACGACCCAGATCCATCGCTAGCAAAGCCCTTTCGAGCTTCCCCTCAAGTTTGTTAGGAGAAGGTTTTCACACCCTTATAAAGGGTATTTTGTTCTCTTCCCCAACCAATGTGGGACATCATAACAAACGTTCTAATTTTACCCAATATAACAGGTATAGGCTAGTACGAATAAGCTAGAACACACAAATTTCAAGGAAAACGAGATAAAATATTGTAATTAAACAATGCTTAAAGCACAAGGGAGGAAAAAGAATAAAATAAAATGATAAACCAGACCAACCTTTTACTATGACTGGATGCATTGCAAAATTCACATCCACCAAAAAAAAAAAAAACTCTTTTCTAAACCACTTAACCACCCTACACAGTGAAGAACACACCATGGTAAAAAAATTATTGAAACTGAGGATAGGGAAAAATGTAACAGAACATATGTGAAAAAAGAACAAATGAATCTAAACAAAAATTGGTATACTCTCAAGGAGGAGAAAAAGAAAAATGATACCCCGGGTGCTAGCGAGCGACCTGTATGAACGAGCCATGATATTATTGTTAAAGAAACAACATAAAAGCTAGAAGAAAATTAACCAAAGGAGAGATGGAGATATTTCTACACACCTGATAGGGGGACTTAGAATCTATCTGGGAAAGAAAGTTTGTTGAACGAACCAGTTGGATGAGGAAGAGGAAAATGGAATTTGAAGTGATTTTTAGCTTTTTGGGGCATATGCAGCTAAGGCATTTGCATGTGCATGTGGGAGACTGCTCAAAAGGTGTTGAATTTGTTGGCCATAAAGTGAAAGTAGATGTGAGAAAGCTCGGCCTACTTGAGCTTTAACTTCTGGTGTTTCGATAGGAGATACCACAACGTGAGCAAAGATATTAACCAACTCAGGAACCAAAGAAAGGATCTGCAATTGGCACACGAATTAGCAGAACTATAAAAATAATAATCCAGATTGCTTTTTCAATACTGAACGAACTTAATATTTGATCACCCCTCCAATTAATATTTGCTCGCCCTTTCTCCTCGCTTTACTGTTTCGTCCCTCCCTAACTTGCTCGATTTAACGTTGTGTTAGGCATTAAGGTTTAATTAGGGCACTTGAGCTTCTTCCCCATGTTGTAATCTATTTCATCAGTACAGTACAAACACAATTCAGGTCCTATCGCATTGGTCAAGTAAAACATTTATGAAGACTTCCCTAGATTATGAACATGGACTGGAATATAGTTCAACTGTGAGATCTCACATTGGTTGGAGAGGGGATCGAAGCAATTTCCTTACAAGGGTATAGAAACCTCTCCCTAGTAGAGGCATTTTAAATTCCTGAGACTGACAACAATACGTAACGGGACGAAGCGGATAATATCTGCTAGTGGTGGGCTTGGGCTATTACAAATGATATCAAAATCAGACACCGAACGGTGTGCTGGTGAGGACATTAGGTTCTTAAGGGGAGTGAATTGTGAGATCCCACATCAGTTGGAGAGGGAAACAAAGCATTGCTTATAAGGGTGTGGAAACATCTCCCTAACAGACGCGTTTTAAAACCGTGAGGCTGACGGCGATACATGACGGGCCAAAACGGATAGTATCTACTAGCAATGGGCTTAGGTTATTACCTCAGGGATCAGGGAACGGGAATGTTTTCCCACCGGTGTCACTTTTCACTATGGGAGTCCTAAATTTTCCTGTTTGGGGACATTCTATATAATGACAACTCAACATGCTATGAATTTCGGTAACACCCACAGGATCACATTTACTTTCCCAGTTATCCTCAACGTAATTGGACGGATAACAAAAAGTTTATACGCCCGAATTATTTCCAAAAACAGAACTATACCCTCCATAAACACGAATTTTCTTAACGGAGTAAAATTTAAATAAAATCATGCTAAAGTCCGACAGAATAAATACCTGAGGATTAGATGACAAAACAAGAGTAGACACACAACCATAAACGGACATGGACTCCTCGTAATCTTCTTTTAAAGGTAGAGCTTTGAGTAAAACTTGGAGGACCTAGGTTAGAAGATCAAATTGAAACAGTTAAGCAAAGACAGGGGGAAGGGAGGAGTAACCGAAGCTATACTAACCTGATTCAATGGGACAGCTTCAGGGTGCACCATTATCATTCTTGCGACTGCACCAGCTGCGTTATCCCTAACAGCATTGTCTGACTCAGATTCCCCAAATAATGGGTAGAGTCCACGAAATATATCATTATAATATCTGATATTGATTAAGTAAAAGGGAGTTCATGATTGTAGCGAAAGTACAAAATAAAAGGGTTGAATGGGAGGCAAGCAACACAACAGCTCTAATACCCACTGAAACGGTCAAGAAGATATAAACGGAAACGAAAGTAAACAAACAAATATAATTGCATACAAAAGGATACTTCAAAGTAGACTCTCCCCCATTATTGCAGAACTCTCCAACACAAAATGCAGCATTCCTTCTATTAGTTGCCTCGGATGATGCCAATTCTTTGAGAACCAATGGCATTACTCTCTGAAAGTTATGCATTGCATTAGTAAATAGGCCCTTGAAATGTTTTCATTCATATTCATAGGCACATATTTTGGGAAAAAGTGTTTTAGGTGAAGTTGGGAAGAAACTTAGTTAAATGCTTTTCCTAAACATATTTTTAAATATTTTTTACAAACTGCTTTTGATTATTGAAAATTTTAAATAACGTTTTATTTAGCGAAAAAACACTTTTTATCTTATTTCAAATTTTAACCAAACGAGTTGTCAATTTTTTAAAAATACTCAAAAGGGAAAACCAAACACGCCCAAAATATGACCAGTCCACAAAATAAAGAAGCAAAAATAAAAAGATCTCGGTAATGAATACTTACATCAATATAGGCAGCAATTGGAGCACCCATGTCCCGAGCTACTTCAGCAAGACAGGCGACCACCATAGTTCGATCTTGAGGAGGTCGTGAGGCTCTCTGGGTGATCGAGGGGAAATGAGGCAAAAGTTTGTAAGTTACTCTCTTGTAAATCTTGAAATACTATCAAACCCAGTCCCTAACTCACCGAAAATTTCATTAATGGTTCAAATAGCTTCGCAAAGATAGGCGCAAAGTAAGAGCCCATGGCCTTTGCGAATGCAGGAAGCAGATCAGACACTGCATCCATAAGTACTTCATCATGTTCAGTATCATCCTCATCTATTTCACCATCAGATTCCACTTGCTGACAAGCAGATTCCTCACGGAGCAGAACTAATGTTGCATCAATTAACTGAGGCATATCTAATGTTTTGAACAAAACAGCAATACATAAGAGTCGGATAGAATCATTGAATAAAAATACATTTCACAACAATCAAAACTTAATATCATTTTTTAATAGGAATTTTGGAACTTGATATCAAAACTTACAAGGTTCCACTGCAACATAACCATAGTCTTTGATAATGTCAGCCATGCTTGTACAAGCTTGAGCAACTGCTTCTTTGTCATCATCTTCAACCATGGTCTTGATATAAATATTCATCACAGTATCTAGAAGAAATGAATTGCTCAATACCACCAAAAACAAAAATTAAACTTGTACATATAGTGTTACAGCATGCTCTTATATTCTTACCAAAAATTTCTTTGGCCTTCGTTGATGCTTCCTGAACAATGGAAGAAAGAAGGGAAAAGTGAGAATGCATATAGTCATCAATTAAATTTGATTTTGAAAATTACCCCTTCAAACCAACATTTAAAATTTAGGGCTAAAATACATTTTCAATACAACTTTAAATAATGCAACCTTTTATTTTATCAATTTTATTTTTTACTATTATTATTTATTTATTTATTTTCTACACAAATATGGTCAGTTTAAGAAATCCTTTTTTCATTAAAAAAAAATGAGGCATATATTGTAGTCAAATGTAAAAATATGAAAGTAAAATAATGTACCGTCCTAAATAATTTCAAAAGATACCAACATATTTCTTTCATCAGATAAATTAAGACTTTTCCATTAAAAGTAAAAACCCTTGTTTTTTGTAAGTCAAATATGACCTTCAGAAGTATCAAAATGAAAACTTCGAATAAATATATCATAACAAAAATATTAAACTTTTATTATTACTCGAAGAAAATATATGAAATCATTAAAAAAAAAATTGCACGGTACACGGGCAATGCACAGTCATTTACTAGTATATAAACTTAAAGAATTAATAATTCACCAATGATCATACGTTGGAAATTCAATTAAGAAATAGCACGAAACATGGGGCATCCCAAAACTATCACATGCTAAAATAAAAGCATGTGCCCAACACCAAATGCTAGAAGTGTGTTGATAAGTACTCACGCTGTAACTTTGGGAGATTGCCTGAGCTGCCTTCAGAATATCTGCAGTTGCATTCAGTGAAAAATGAATAGAGATGTCGTTCCTTTCAACTTGAACTTTAATGAGATTTCAATAATTGAGTTCATTTTTAAGAAAGAAAATTACTTTTCTTCAAGTAAAAGAATGCAGAAAAAGGGCAAATATATCTTCCAGAGGGGCCAAAGGAAGGTTACAGAAAACAGTACTCATAAATAATTCAATTTCCTAAGACCATAAACTAAATAACCCTAACCAGTTATGAAGATATTAATATTAAATGTAGAATAGATCCAAAGAAATAATAACAAATAATATACAAGCCTATTGATTCCCCCACGTTCTAGTAGTAAAATAACTGGAAAACATAAATTATATATAAAAATAAAAAAAATAAAAAATAGAAAAACTCGTTAGATTGCAAATTCAAGTTGGGTTCGGCTTGCATGGAATATAATAGTAGTTCATCTTTATGTGTAAATGAAACCAATTCTGATTCTTGTACATTTAATAACCAATTGTTGAGAAAAAGTAAATGTTATAACAGAATACCAAGTGTGAATTAAATAAAGCTGCACATAAAGACGCTCAGTCTACAGTCATCACTTCTCTCACCAAAACAATTTTCACTTTTTTTATAACTTTTTTTAATAACCAGGCTTTCATTGAAAACAATGAAGGAAACAAATTTATATATTTGACTTCCTTCTGCTCATACACAATATTTCCAAGATCCAACTTAATAGTATCAAAGTGGTAGTATGCAACTTAAGTTTTCTTCCAAATATTTACAGTAGAAATGCTTAAGCAGAATTATTGTTTATGATAAATGAATTATGCAGAGAATAAAGTCTAAGAAAAGAAAAATTAGATTTACCAAACATAAAGAATAACTTGAAAAGGACAAGAGTTATCCAATGGCTAAAGATTAATTTTAAAAAAAAGAAGATACTAGCAACTCACGTTCCAATGAAATGATTGCTTGAAGTCTAACATCTTCATGAAAGTATCCAGAATGCCGAACCAAAATCTTTAGTGTCTCCTCCAAATAGCTTAGAAAAGTGAAAGAACCCAAATAGTAATTGATGGCCGCGGGTTCCAGGGGGAGCCCAAAAACAAAAAACTATTGCAAAGGATACGGTGCATAAGAGCTCTTTGTGTGCAGTGCAAACAAGCCAAGAGCTTGCGTTGCAGCTGCTTTTTCATCCAGCACGCCTGTTCTGATACTAACATTTCGAACTCTAGGCTCATCATGAGCTTCATCATCAGATGAAACTCCTCCAAATCCATTTAGATTTTCATCGTCTGATTCATCTATATCGACAGCAGAGCCATCGTCGAGATTGCAAGAAGAGAATGCAAGGGGTACAACATGAGGAAGATACTGTTTACAGAAGGACTTTTAACTTCAAGATTCTGTAAAAAGAGAAAATGATCGACAATGAAAATCATACAAAGATTGTTACCTTTACAAATCCATCATCCAAAATTTCTGCTACATTGCTGAAGAACCCATGAGTGTACTCTCGTAATTCACTGAAGTCCAAGCCAAAACCCTAAGAGAAGAGAAGGAGTGGATTAAGTCTTGGAAGGTAAAATGAGAAATCTAGACCAGCCAAAGACGAGCTTGTGCATTACAGCAATTGCCGCCTCAATAAAAGGAGGTAGAATCTGTTCCATCCGGGTTCTCCCAACAGACATGGCAACTATTCCAACCAACTCAGTAGCTCTTGCTCGGGAACAAAGTTCCTCATCCTTGGTAAGAACCAGAAATACTTTCATCAACTCCAACACTCTCTCAGCATAAGGCAAGAAAGACTGTTCTGCTGCAGCTGCTACTGAACCGATTGCAGACTGTAATTCATTCGACAATTCTCAAGTCATGGAAATATAAGTGGCACATAGATGATTAAGAATTGAACTAAAAGTGTCCATGGCCAGGTGGAGGTTTATTTATTTATTTATTTTGAAAGAGGGTATAAACTGTACCATGCATGTTTCCTGCAGATTCGGAGGACTTGTCTGAAGGGCAGACAGCAATTTACCCATCAAAGGATCAAGAAAAGGAAGAATTTCCTCACCCATGTTCTCACAAAATGCAGCCAATGCATAGTATGATTTTTCCTGCAAATGAAAAATCACTTTCACTAGAAACTTGTGAGCAGTCCATAATTTATTCATGACATAATTTCTCCTCCATGGATCCACCATACCTTCACTTCATCTGAATTATCTTCAAGGGCATTTAAAATGCAAGGAAGCACACTCTCATAGAGTGACACTATTTCTGGCTGTAAGTGCTCAGCAAATTGACCCAGGGCAAAAGATGCAGCCCCTCTTACCATTTGTTCAGGGTCCCTTAATGCTCCAAGAACAATATGAAGAACTGGTTCTAACTTACTTTTTAAATGTTCTGAACAACCTTCTGATATGATCCCTAAAGATGTCACAGAAGCTTCACGGAATTTTGGATTTGCACTTTGACTACTAAGAGAAGCAAATTCAAGCACAGGAGGGAAAACATGCTTCGATAGATTTAAGGCCATTATATCAATAACCTCAGCAGCAGCTCGATCAGAAGCAAGATCGTCATCTCCATCTCCATCAGACGACTCTGCAAGTAATGGGCACATAACTTGTAGAACAGGGACAATCAATTTATGCTTTTTCAGGGAATTGGGCTTGTACTTTCCTAGCCACGAGATTATCTGAATTGCCTGAGATTGAACAAGGAAAAAAAAACCAGGAAAGATTAGAACTAAAAAAAAAAAAATTAAAAAGCATTTCTTCAATAAGAAATTCCTTTTTTTTTTTTTAATGCATATAAAGCCCAACCTGATGACGAGTGCTAGATTCCAAATTTTGGCTAGAACAAACTTCAAGCGAAAATTGAACAATTGATCTAACAGAATCCCCAAGAAGTGGAGCAGGAGATTCAATTAGTTCATCAAATATTTCAAAAGCTATTACTGCAACATCCTCCTCGCCATTAGCAAGGCACTGCCTGGTAACATTTAAAATGCTGGGAATGAACTCCCGGAATTTGACCTGTGTTAATCGATACGAGTAAATGATTGTTGCATAAACTTGAATAATACATAATAGAAGAGCCCAGGAAACATTGGTATAAGACAGGGCCACCTGGAGGAAATGATAAAACAACTAGAAACCAACACAGTGACACACACACACACACACATATACTCCTGCCAGGAGATCAAAAAATCAAGGATGAATTCCGTTCTAACATAGTCCTATTTGGACTTACCACTTCTGCTCCATCATGAGTAAATTCCAGAAACGATCCCACTGCCCTGCACACAAGAAGAAAATACTCATGTAGATAACAAAACTACTTCATGGTACGGAGACGGAGTACGTAACAAACATAAACATTACTTCAAAGCTGCAATTCTGACACGGCTGCTAGTCTCATCCTGCAAACACTTAAGTAGGAGAGCTTGCAAATCTGTAAAATGTGGTAGGAAAGTATTTCCAATCGTTTCTGTCAGGGAGCTGAATAGAATCAAAGCCACCTACTAACACCAAGGGAATCATACATTTTAGTAAGATGAAACAATTGGATTTAGTCTATTCCGATTGCAGCGTTTAATCAGACTTCAAAATCTTCAACACAGTAGAAAACATGGACCAACATTGAAACTACAAGAAGAGGATCATACAAAAGATACTCATTCTAAAATTATTTAGTCATTTTGACAATGTAGCCGTGCCTCTGCGGTACAAGTACATTCACACTGATAGATTGCACATTAGTTAAAATTCTTGTAGGGTAAGAACTTACTTCTCTATGATCTTCCTGGGAACTCTGACTACACTGGAACAGAAAAGGCAACAATTCCGGCCATTCCCCTGCTGGAACAGCATATTTAGCAACAATACTTACGACATTCGCACTTGCTCTCCTCACAGGTGGACTGCAAAATCACCAGTACACATTTGTTAATAATAGAACACTCAGAGAATCAATCGCAGCGTATATGAAAGGAATTCTACACCCTCAATGAAGTCATAATCAATAAAATTTCAATAATAAAACCTAACTAACGCTAGGAAGAAACCAAAGACGTAACTCCACGAATTGGAACACACTCAATTCCCTTTACGCCGAATCATTTGCACTCACTCCAAGCATTCATCTCATTCCGCACCATAGTAGAGAGAGCGAAAGAGAGAGAGCTCAATTGTAAAATAAAATTCAGAATTCACAAGAAATAATGTAAATAAAAAAGACCTGTGCTCCATAGTGATGCTCTCAATCAATGACTGCTTAACAAACAGCTTGAGTTGAAGTGAAAGCTTAGCCCAATGACCAGTGATCTTTTTGCGGAGCAAAACAGCAGCCAACTGACGGACGTTGGGAGTCTTGGCAGTGCGTAGGTGCTGAATAAGAGCAGGCACCACCTGCGGATCCTTGGCCAAGCGCTTAATCTGCTCTTCCGCTTGCCGCCGGGCATCATTGTCAGGCATAAGGAATTGAATGAGCAAAAGCTCCAACGACTGCGGCATGGTGATTGTAGAACGGCGATTCCGGCGACCGTCGCAGAAATTCTCCGGCTATAGAGGCGGAAGGGAGAGTGTAGCAGATGTGGATATTCCAATGGAGGCTCTTTTCCGAGGGCTTTTGGGTTTTGCTTCACATCAAAGATTTTATAGTATACGCTTCAGCGTTCAACTGTACTTTACAGAACACCGTAGTGTTGATCTCACGCGCCATTTCTCACGCGCCAAAAAATGATTATCACGATTTGTCGTTTCTATGTAACACATAAGGGAATGTTACGTTATTATTGGACATTAATTTATTCATAAATTGGACTAATTGTAACCATTAAAATGAATTAATTTAGATAATTTATTTAAATATAAAAATTATAAAGAAAAAAAATGTAAAAATCAAATAAATATAATGATTTTACATAGGTCCTTTTTCGTAATTTATGATCATTTTTCTGAAATCTTTGTAAAATAATAATTTATTTTATGTGATTTTAAATTAAATAAGTAAAAATAATTACAAATTATTGTTTAATATTTAATTAATATAATTATTATTATGAAATTTTAATACGACTCCAAAACCTTTTAAAATATTTATTTTAGAAAAAAATTAAATGAGTTATTAACAAAATAAACCTTTAATAGACCATTGAATTATCAATCTCATAAATTCTTAATTAAAAGATGTAATATTAAATAATGTATTTAATAAAACTATATAATATATCTATAAATTTAAAATTAAAAGTTTAAAGATAGATAAACAGAGATCAAATAATATAATTAGCCCAAAAATTTATAAATTAAAATTTTCCTCAATTTGAATCAATCACCAGTAATCTCCACAAGAACACGAACCCGCTTTGAAGTGATGGAACCGATTCACATCTCGAACAACGACTTCCCGTCCATATATCTCTGATATGAACACCATTGCAGTGTGGCAATCCCCACAGATTCTCAAGTTCTTCGTAACTCGGAGAACGGTTTCGGAAGGAGTGTTGAGGATTCCGAATGCAACCGCAAGCTTCTCACTGTGTGCAATGAGGTTAAATTCTTTCTCTTCCTCGCTGATATCATGCAACACAAAGCTAGTATCAGGAGTGTAGCCAGCTGCCTTCATCTTCTCCGGCAATGCCTCCAAGAACATGTAGATTTCCTTGGTTTGAGGGTGGGACGTGTCGCCACCGAGAAACATATGCGCTATGCCATTGACCTCGATCCAACTGCAACCTGGACTTTTCTTTGTCCCCTGGGATATCAGAATCGCTCTCAGCTTGTCAACTTCCTGCCACCTTCCAGCTTCGGCGTACATGTTTGAGAGCAGGACATAGTTGCCAGTGTTTTCGGGTTCGAGGACAAATAGCTTTCTTGCTGCAGTTTCTGCCATTTCTAGATTGCGGTATTTTCGGCAGGCAGCTAATAACGAACCCCAAATGCTCGGTCCTGCTGGCATTGGCATTTCATCTACAAGTTTACTTGCTTCAGCTAATCTTCCAGCCCGACCTAAGAGATCGACAACACAAGCATAATGCTCAGCTCTGGGATTCGTCGAATATGTGGTGCTCATGTAGTTGAAGTAATTCAAGCCAATGTCAACAAGACCTGAATGGCTGCAAGCGGATAACAATCCTGTGAATGTAATGTCGTCGGGCCGTATGCCTGCTTCGATCATCTCCTGAAAGGTTGACACGGCTTCCCGCCCATGTCCATACGAAGCATAAGCAGTAATCATGGTATTCCAAGCAACCAAACTCTTTTCACTTCTATTAAGCCGATTGAAACAGTTGCGAGCATCAGCTAAGCTTCCACATTTAGCATACATTGCAGTAAGGGCAATCAGCACAGAAGCATTGGAATTCAAACCCATCCGACAAGCCAACTCGTGAATCCGCCTTCCACGTTCGAGTGCCGATGATTGTGCACAAGCTGGGAGGACACTCATTATAGTCACCCAATTGGGTCTTACTCCTGAATCTTCTTTCAGCATTTCATCAAACAAACTCAATGCCTGCTGTGCCAAGCCGCTCTGTGAGTATCCAGAAATCATAGTCGTCCAAGAGACGATATTCCTCCACGGCATTCTCTCAAAAATCGCCACAGCAGCATCTATAAACCCCCCCTTCATGTAACCAGCAAGTAAAGCATTCCAAGACGAAACATCTCTAACAGTCATTTTATCAAACACCTTACGCGCATCATTTATTTCACCACATTTCCCATACATATCAATCAAAGAAGTAGCCACATACAAATCAAACTCCAACCCAGCTCTCAAAACCAGTCCATGAACACATTTCCCCATCCAAACACTCAACAAATCCACAGAAGACTTAAGAACAAAAGGAAAAGTAAAGTAATCCCCTGTAAAGCCCCAAGAATGCATAGAAAAATAAGTGGCAACCGTTCTCTCCGCAAACCCATATCGCGCATAGGCTCGAATCATAGAATTAAACAAGAGAGAAGAAGGCTCACTAATCCGATTGAAAACCGCAACAGATGAATCAATATCACCAGAACTCGCATAAAACGCAACCATCTTGGAACCAACAAGTGCAGTGGGCTCAAGGCCACGGAGAAGCATATGGGCATGAACTTGTTGGCCCAATTTCAACAGATTTTGGCCAGTAAGGAACTGGAAAACCGAGGCATAAGAGAGAATCGGAGGTGGATCCGGCGCAGAGAGCGGCTGCAGGAGGTTGCGAAGAGTTGCAGAGAGGGAACGGGGCGAGATTGAGCATTTGAATGGTGGGGATGATGGCGGAGGGGCAATGTCGATGTGAGAAGAACCGAGGTAAGAATGGAGGATCCGAAAGAGAAGGCGATTAGGGTTTGGGATGAAGATCGATAACCGAATGCCATTGAGCATCGACAGTCGTTAGGTTTTCCCTCTGTTGTGACCTTCGCAGGGGAGAGAGAAATGGAGGGAAAAGAAAACTTTTGCATTATATATTTTTAAATTTATATTTGTTTCTTCCAATTTTTAAGTTTTAATATTTTTTAAAAGAAATAATTAAATTACTAATAAGTTTTTAAAAGCCAATTTAATTAAAAAAAAATACTCTTCAAACTTGCATTTATCTAAAAAAATAACACAAAATTTTTTAAAAATTTATTAATAATTTAAACTTTCAAAAAATAACATTAAATTCAAAAATATAATTACATGTTTGGTGAAAAATTAATATTTTATTAGTTTAAAATTAAGTTTTATTAATAATTTTAAATTTATTAAAAAAAATCTAAAATATCTTTAAACATTTTTTAACTTAAAAAAAAACTTTTATTTTTTTAATTCTAAAATACCCTTTAAAAATACTCATCAGCAACAATAAAAAATTAAACATAGACAGTTTTTATTCATATATTAATGGTAAAAAATTTAAAACTTTTATTTATAAAGTTTTAACCGTAAAAATATTTTTGGAGAGTTACTAATAGTTTCTACCTAAAATTTACGAGAAAAATATTTTTTATAGACTTTTTTTTAATTTAAAAATATTATTGAGAGATATTTTTATTAATTTAATCTTTCTAACCCTACGAATTTTAATTTAATTTTGAAAATAATCTCAAAACTTAGTCTTTATAGTTTTAATCTATATTCTTTTAAGAAATAGTAAAAAATTTAATTTTTGTTTGGCTTTATAATTTTAACTTGATTTTTAAAAAATTAAATTATTAAAACATATTTTAGATTAAAAAAATAACAATTTTTCGCTCGTAATAAT
Source organism: Cucurbita moschata (assembly GCF_002738365.1). Classification (NCBI taxonomy): domain Eukaryota; kingdom Viridiplantae; phylum Streptophyta; class Magnoliopsida; order Cucurbitales; family Cucurbitaceae; genus Cucurbita; species Cucurbita moschata. The sequence goes on along the minus strand of NW_019268550.1, from coordinate 1,869,957 downwards.
AGCTTGTCTAGTTTAGACATTTTACCTCCCATCCAAAAAATTAAAGGTTTGAATTGATAGAACAAAAAAATAATTAAAAAAACATAATAAATATATAAGATATTATATTAGACAATACATTCATCAACAATCATAATCTTCACAATAATTCATATAAAAGTTCAAGTGGTGAAATGACCAGAAAGCCCCCACATCACTATCATAGGGATTGGGGATCAAATTTAATAGCGTAAAAACCAATAATAATAATAATACCCAAACATTCAAATATTATATTCTAATATTAATAATTCAGTCTTCAATCGGAAGATCCGATCACCGGTGAAGCGTTTGTGATCTTCGATCTAAGAAGCTTCTCGAACTCCGCCGTGACATTGAACGAAACTTGAAAAATCTCCGGTGACAATGCCTCCAACACCGACGTCTTTCCGGCCAGTTCTTCCACCACAGGGCTGTTCAATTTTACAACGTCAAATTTTAAGGTTCAGAGATTAAAGTTAAAAATAAAAGGGTAAAAATTGAAGCTTTTTACTGTGTTGCTGTGATAATGGAGATGCACTCCAAGCCATCTTCTCCGGCGATTTTTCCGACGGCGAAGAATTTGGGGACTAAAATCAGCTGACCCATTTTCACCTCTGCATCAATTTTACTCGAAGATCCAACGATCTGGATTTTCCCACGTCCTTTAGCCACGTAGATCAGTTGATCGTACGGCTCCGCGACGTACACCGGCGAACGGACGGCGTTGGCGTTGAGCTTTTCGAGAATTGCCGTCAACCCAGATTGACCAATGAACGGAAATTTTGATTCCGTCACCGTCGTGACAGCGCCGGCGCCGCCCTTGACTCTACCGTCCGGCGCGGCGGCGTCAATGTTGTAAACAAATTTACTGTATTTGGATGGCTTGGGAAGGGATTGAGTTTGCTGAATTGAGAAAATCAGAGCGTTGGATTGACTTTTGAGAAATTGGGTTGTTTCTTCTCCGTTTAGAGAATAGGTTTTTCCGACGTACTCCGGCGAGAAGCCATGCAGGAGGCTGAGAGGTCCGGAGAGAACAAAGTAAGAGATGTCACCAGGAACATGAGCGTTTTTTGATTCACCCAAAAAAATGATTTCCAAATCGGAGTCACCGTCGTTGAACCACCACGACGAGACTCCGTTCGGCACTGGAATCAAATCTCCTTTCTTCAAGTTCACCACCACCTCATCGGACTTGCTCGGAAACACCAACCCGGCAACTCCATTCTCCCCTGCAACCAAAATACATCGGGAATTATTGGAAGAGAATTCAAACAGAGTCATAATAGCTTATGTTCAAAGTGGACAATATCATATAACACACTGAGAAGTTGATTACCTTGAAGAACATAACCCACTTTAGAACAATCGGCGTAGTGGGGGACCACGAAGCCGCGAGGGCGGAGGAGAAGGCGGCCGGCGGCGACTTTGTTCTGAGCAAGCAAAGGGTATTCAGAAGGCAGCCATTTGTGATAAGATCCAGCTTCTACCTCAGTGAAGGGCTTTGGATTCATCGGCTGTTCCATGGAAGGGGTGGTTTCCAGTGGCTTCCACCTTGGGGTATTTAAAGCAATTCTACCGACAAGTGGGGATCTTTTTATAAATATGTATAATTTAAGGGAGATAATTGCAATTGCAACACTTCATCATTAACAACAATTTATACGTGTTTGCAACCATACCCCCCAATTATATTGAAATTATAAAATAAAAATTAAAATACATCACGTGTTTATTTATAACTACAAAACAATACCCCTTCTTGTCTTCAATCTCCACGTGTATGGATTCCTATCCACAATAAATGATGTGGAAATAATTTCATAAATATATTTTTTATTTTTTCTTAATTGCCTAGTAATAAATAAACTCAAATTTTTGTACCTAGTAGCACATGCATGTGTCACAGAGTGGGCGAGCGTACCGAGACGAGTGTCTCCGGCGACTTCCTTTGAAATGGGTTTTTTAAGGACAGTATCGAGCGGCACGGGTGTGTTGATATTATGCCCCAACCTGTGTGTTGGAAGTTGCTACATACACTTACTATCCAGGACGGTATCCGTAAATGACATGGCATGGGCACGGACATGCGTGTGTCACAGCGTGGGCGAGTGTGCCAAGACGAGTGTCGGGTGACTTCCTTTGAAATGAGTTTTTCAAGGACAGTATCGGGCGCCACAGGTGTGCTAATATTGCATCCCAACCTGCGTGTTGGAGGTTGTTACATACACCCGCTATCCGAGACGGTATCCGTAAATGACATGGCATGGGCACGGACATGTGTGTTTCACAGCGTAGGCGAGCGTGCCGAGACGAGTGTCGGGCAACTTCTTTTGAAATGGGTTTTTCAATGACACCACCAAGCGGCACAGGTGTGCCAGTATTACACCCCAACTCGCATGTGGGAGGTTGCTACATACACCCACTATCTAGGACAATATCCGTAAATGACATGGCATGAGCACGAGAGGGCCAATGCCTCAATAGAACCCGGATGGATGGATGTTCGGAAAGTCCCGATGAGATGAGCGACACGCGGGTCCATTCTCAATGGCATGACCAAGCGAGTTGTGATAGCTGACGACATCCCGAGACTCGAGATGGCGTCAAGACATATGAACCATGTTGATGGGGATCAAGATGACAAGATAAGAAGCGACATTACATTGAAAGACCTTAATATATATATATATATATATATACACACACACACACAAGTACGTACAAATTACAAACATCAAAATCATATTTTAATACATTTTGATTTCGTCTTTTATTAAACGAATCGAATGGTAGGTCAAATTAAGCAATCAAACTTTTGACTTAATTACATATATATATATATAATATACACACACGTACAAATTACGAACATCAAAATCATATTTTAATACATTTTGATTTCGTCTTTTATTAACCGAATCGAATTGTGTGTCAAATTAAGCAACCAAACTTTGACTTAATTATTTTAATTTTAATATAATTTGATAATATATTTTAATCGATTAAGCTATAATAAAAAAAATAATTTAATTATTTGTTCATATAAGACAATAATTTTAAAATTATTACAAACTTAGGTCTATGAATAAAAATATTAAATTGCTACAAATAGTCACATGTCTAAAGTCGTTGATAAAGTCAAAATGTCGTACCAACTCGTTTGAAAATAAGGAAGTTACTAAAAAAATATATAGTTGAATTTATTGTTAATTTAAATTACTTATTAAAATTACACGTGGAATATAAACTATTATTAATTTAATTATTATTGTGTAACCTCATTACAATATATAATATAGTTTAACGATTATGATATTTTATATAAAAGATTGAATATTATTTATTTATTAAGATTGGGCACGGATTTGAATCATATAATAAAATTAACATCGGGTAAATTATACATTATTTATTAATGGGCGACGCTTCTGTTATTTTCGATCTAAAAAGCTTTTCCAGCTTAGCCGTCACGTTGAATGAAGCTTGAAAAACTTGTGGGGAAAACGTTCCGAGAATTGATGTTTTTCCTCCTAACTCTTCTAGCTTAGGGCTGTGTTACAAGCAACCGAACTCGGTTAATTATATACCTTATATTTATTTAATTTATATGATTTTTAAGTTTATAAATATTATTTTTTAAAAAAAAAAAGAGAATCAAAATTGAATATTACCTTGTGGAAGTGACAATGGTGAAGCACTCCAAGCCTTCTTCGCCGGCGATCTTACCGGCGGCGAAATACTTCGGAACCAAAACCAACTGACCCGCTTTCACCACCGTATCAATTTTCCCCAAAAACCCAACAATCTGAACCCGACCCGACCCGCTTGCAATATATACCAGCTGCACCGACGGGTCGGTGATGTATACCGGCGAGCGGGCGGTGTTGGCCTCAAGCTTCTCGAGAACCGCCGTCAACCCAGATTTCCCAATGAACGGAAACTCCTTCTCCGTCACAACCGTCACCGACCCATTTCCCTCGTCTCTAGAAACGACGTCGTATATATTGAAAACAAGGTCGTCATGACGGTTAGGCTCCGGCATCATTTGGTCTTGCCGGAGTTTGAAAATTAGGCCGTTGGTTTGACTTTTGAGAAGCGCGTCTGTTTCTTCTCCGTTTAGATTATAGACTTTTTTAACGTAGTCCGGCGAGAAGCCTTGTAGTACTCCAAGGGGTCCGGTGAAGACGACGTAGGTAATATCGCCGGGAATTAGGGCGTTTCGGGTGTCGCCGACGAGAAGGACTTCGAAATCGGAGTCTCTTGAACCACCAGGAGGTGACTCCCTCCGGCACCGGAATCAGGTCGCCTTTCTTAAGTCTCACCACTGCTTCGTCGGAGCTTCCTGGGAATAGAATCCCGGCAAGTCCAATACCTGAATACAATTATATGTACATATATTTATTTAATTCAGTAGTAAATCTTAATTATGGGTTTCAAAATAAATAAATATATTATAAATTAATTTATTATTTTTATTAAAAAAATAAAATTAATTATTTAATAAAAGTTGTTTGATTAAAAAATTTTATAAAAGATATTCCAACCCGACCCAATTCAATTTACGAACCATCTTACACGACCCTTATTTCTCAATTTACACTAAATATTAAAAATAAAAATAAATAAATAAAAACCTTGAAGAACGTATCCAACTTTGGAGGAATCGGAGTTATGGGGAAGGGCGAAGCCACGTGGCCGGAGGAGGAGTCGGCCGGCGCCGACTTTGGTGTGAGCAATCATCGGAAAATCCGAAGGGAACCATTTATGGAAGGATCCACCTTCTCCTTGGAAGAAGGGTTTTGGACTCATCGGCTCCAAATTCAACTCCATTTTTTCTCTTTCTCTTCTTTGAATTCTATGCCCAACTAAGCCCTTCTATTTATACTCATAATGGGGGGACTGTACGACAGTTGATCGGCTACTAATATTATTTTTAAAGATAGAGGTTTCGAGTCTATCTCGACCCCGACTCTCTTAAGAGAAAGTTATCGAAGACGATATAGCTAGTTTAGGTGGGAGAAAGCGTCAAATCTAGACTAAGAAGTACGACTCTGACACCACCGTACGATTTAAAAAGTACCAAGATTATTGTTGGATGATGAAAGTCCCACATCGGCTAATTTAAGAAATGATCATGGGTTTATAAAAGAAAAAAATACTCTCTCCATTGATATGAGACCTTTTGGGGAAGTCAAGCAAAGATATGAGTCAAAGTGGACAATATCATACCATTGTGGAGAGTCGTGTTCGTCTAACAATTATGATGTTGCATGGTTGAAAAGGTAGGACCGTGACATTGTACAGCTTAACAAGATATTTTACGAGCTTTCGGAATTTTCGTGTAACTACTTTTGTCGGGTTTGAACCATTTTTGTGGAGCCCAAATATTAAATGGGTCACTAGTTGCATAATATTTTATTTTATGTTATTTTATGTAATTATCTAGTTGATTAAAAAATGGATATAAATTTAAAATATATTTCTCTCATTAATTTTTTTATTATTATTTCATCGAATAATTTCCTAAGTAACTGAGACGTAACATGAATGAGATAGATCCTCAAGATAGGATAGCGAAGAAAAAAATTGAAAGTTTCTACATAGATCAATAAGATGCACATTCTTTTTTGGTCGCTCAATCATAGAAATTTCGTGGTTAAACATATTTTACTTGGAACAATATTTTATTGGACGGCCTCTTAGAAATTTTCCTCGAATGCATGAGTGATAAAACAAAAAGTATGTTGGAAGGACTCGTATTGGATTACGGGATAGTATTCACTCTTAAGAAGCGAGAAGTAGGTACCGTGGCTATGTCAAAGAATGCCAAATACATAAATTCCAAAATAAGCCGATAATATCTTAAACACGTGTCTTTCCATCCAATTTGTTACTACTTATACCAACAAGATACACTTTCCTAGGTAACCTTATAAGAATTTTCCATAAAATATGTAAGCAATGACAAAATATGTTAAAAGATTGATTTAAAGTTAAGCACGGTTAAAAGTAAAGTCAAGCAGATAATACGGTCACGTTGCCGATGCCCTCCTAAAAGTACTTCAAAATGAGTAGGTAATATGGTCGATCATACATGACCGATATTACAAGCAAATCTCATTTTCTCTTACACACATATACACATACATGCACACATACATATAATTTATTGAATGTTTCTATAGAATTCTCTCTTTGACTGTCGATGTTTGAAATTCATTATTACAGTTCGAGTTTTAACATCGTAGAGTGGAAGTTGCATCGGCCGGAAAAAACCATTAATTTTGGTTATGTGCACTTCTTATATCATATAAACTTCAAGGCATGTTCTTGCCTAATCTTGAACTTCAAAGAATCAAGCCGCTCGACTCATCTTAGTGTCGAGAGGAAGAAAGGGAAAGAAGGGGGAGGAAAACAAAGAGGCGATCATTATTATTCACCCAACCCATCCTCTCTCAACCTAACCCTAACAAAGAAGTCAATCACGTGGTTTGTTAGAAATTACGAACTTCTACAATGACATGATATTATCTTTTTTGAGTATTTGATTTTCCCGAAAGATCTCATATCAATGGAAATGTATTTTTTTTTACTTATAAACTCATGATCATCTTCCATAATTAACCGACGTGAGACTCTCTCCCAACAATCCTCCCCTCGAACAAAGTACGTCATAGAGACTCTCCTGAGGCCTATGGAGCGCTCGAACAGTCTTCCCTTAATTGAGGTTCGACTCCTTTCATTAGAGCCCTTGAACAAAGTACACCCTTTGATCGACACTTGAGTCTTTTTTTTTTTACTACACCTTTGAGGCTCACAACTTCTTTGTTCAATACTTGAAGATTCTATTGACATGGTTAAGTTAAGGGCACGACTCTGATATCATGTTAGGAACCACGAACCTCTACAATGATATGATATTATCCACTTTTATCCTAAGCTATCCTAGCTTTACTTTTGGTTTCCCAAAAGGTCTCATACCAATGGAGATATATTTCATGATCATCCTCTTAATTAGCCCACGTGGGACTCCCTCCCAACAATTCTCCCCGGAACAAAGTAACACCATAGAGACTCCCCTGAAGTATATGAAGCCCTCGAACAACCTCCCCTTAATTGAGACTCGACTCCTTTTTCTGGAGCTCTTGAACAAAGTATACCCTTTGATTGACACTTGAGTCACTTTCTTTAACTACACATTCGAGGCTCATAACTTTTTTGTTCAACACTTGAGGATTCAATTGACATAACTAAAGTTAAGAGCATGACTCTAATATCATGTTAGGAACCACGATCCTCCACAATAGTACGATATTATCCACTTTGAGCACAAGCTCTTATAGTTTTACTTTTGGTATCAATGGAGATGAATGACCTCCCAAAAATTAGCCAACGTGAGACTCCCTCGCAACTATCCCAACAACTATAACAAGTCAATCAAACTCCATTTTTCAGAACCACCATGAAATCTAGATCCCCACGGTTGAATTTCTCAGTTCAAGTTAGAACGAACATAGGGTAGCTTAAGGATGAATTGGACAGCTACTTGGGCATCAATTTTTCAGTTCCAGAAATTTTTTACTCTTTTTGTAAGCAGAGTTGCTATCAGAAGGCTTCTGATAGCGTTATCACAATGCAGTTTGTATCTATTAAACAGAGTACTCATATCTAGGAGGCTTGATGAATTTAAGTATAGAATTGTAGCTATTTATGCCTTAATTTTACAGTAGAATACAAGGATTTGATCCAAATTTCCAGAGAGTCGATATTGAAAACCTAAATAGATTTCAATCGAACAAGAAATGGAAAGCAAGTAATAATTACCTCAGGACGGATGAACCTTATTGGACGAAATGGCCTTCCAAGCGGATCTCATGGAAGCGGTAGCGGAGTTCATAGCCGCCTCCATGTACCTTTTGGAAGCAACCGCCGCAGCCTTCTCCATCAAACTACCCATCTTACGAGCCTTCTCAGATTTGTCCACGAGTTCCTGGAGCTCGGCTTCAGCCATCCGATCGAACTCCTCCTCGAACCTTCTGAACTCATCCATAGCGTCTTCCATAACAGAATCGAGATAATCCTCAGCCTTCTGCATCGCGATCTCAGCTTCTTGAGCCTCGTTCTGGAGTTGAAGCTCGCTGGCGGCCCAGGACTTGTAGGCTTCGATCTCGAAGAGCTTCATAAGGTCTTCAATGGTGGAGGGATCGAAATTCTTGTCGCGTAGAGCTTGATCGGAGAGGAAGGTGAACTGGGAGATGAGAGCTTCCATGATCAGAGGGTTTTTGGGGGAAATTTTGAGATCTGAGAGGGAAGGAGAAAAGTAGGAATTATGAATCGGTGGGGAAGAAGGTGGGAGCAGTACTTGCAGAGTGATGGAAGTAAACGTTTGAAAAGGAATATTGGCCCAATTTATTAAATTCTCCACTTTATCTTAAAAATAATATTAAACTTTTTTAAAACAAAAATAATTAAATAATAGCTTTAAAAATATTCCTATACTCTTAATTTTCTTTTAAAATTACACAAAAATAATATATTCTTTTACGATTAGGATGGTGGAACTACCCGTTGAGTTTTAAGCATATCAATAAGCAAAGAAAAAGAAACTTACAGGAATTCCCTTAGTAACGACGAGCGAACCGGGAAGAGCCCATCTTGAGAATTGGGCACCCTCGGCGTTCGAATTGTAGCCTGGAGAAGTGTCCTCAGCAACGGACCGAACATAAATCCCCTGGAAGAGAGCGTCAGAGAAGGTGAGAGCCCCATTGTGCTTGGACCCGTTGCACCACGAGGTGTTAGGTTTCAATAATATTCATGAACTTTCAAAAGTAATATAAGTTTGACGATGAATGAGGTGTCCATAAACTATAAGATTTTATTTATTTATTTATGTAAAAGGTGTTACTGTTACTTCTAATATTTTTTTAAAGGGAGTATTAACCGTAAACGTATTTTTGAATTTTTTTTAAAATTGAATTATAATGATATTTTTAAAACGCTATTAAAAATTAAAAAATATTTTTGAAACAAAACACTAACTATTTTCACCCATAACCATATTGTGATGTCCCACATTGGTTGGGGAGGACAACAAATCAGCATTGATAAGGGTGTGGAAACCTTCCCTTAGTAGACGCATTTTAAAGGCTTGAGGGAAGCCCGAAAGCGGTGAATCTAGGTCGTTACAAATGGTATTAGAGCCAGACACCGGACGATGTGCCAGCCTTCTTACTATTCCCTGAAGGGGAGCAGACACGAGGCGATCTGCCAATAAGGATGCTGGCCCCAAAGGGGGGGCGGATTTGGGGGCGGTCCCACATCAATTGGAAGAAGGAAAGAGTTGCCAGCCTTCTCGCTGTTCCCTAAAGGGGAGCAGACACGAGGCGGTCTGCCAATAAGGACGCTGGCCCCAAAGGGGGGTGGATTTGGGGGCGGTCCCACATCAATTGGAGGAAGGAAAGAGTTGTCAGCCTTCTCGCTGTTCCCTGAAGGGGAGCAGACACGAGGCGGTCTGCCAATAAGGACGCTGGCCCCAAAGGGGGGTGGATTTGGGGGCGGTCCCACATCAATTGGAGGAAGGAAAGAGTTGCCAGCCTTCTCGCTGTTCCCTGAAGGGGAGCAGACACGAGGCGGTCTGCCAATAAGGACGCTGGCCCTAAAGGGGGGTGGATTTGGGGGCGGTCCCACATCAATTGGAGGAAGGAAAGAGTTGCCAGCCTTCTCGCTGTTCCTTGAAGGGGAGCAGACACGAGGCGGTCTGCCAATAAGGACGCTGGCCCCAAAGGGGGGTGGATTTGGGGGCGGTCCCACATCAATTGGAGGAAGGAAAGAGTGCGAGGACGCTGGCCCCCGAAGGGAGGTGGATTTGGGGGCGGTCCCACATCAATTGGAGAAAGGAAAGAGTACAAGGAAGGAAAGAGTGCCAGCGAGGACGCTGTGCCCCCGAAGGGAGGTGGATTTGGGGGGCGGTCCTACATCAATTGAAGGAAGAAAAGAGTGCCAGCGAGGACGCTGTGCCCCCGAAGGGAGGTGGATCCTACATCAATTGAAGGAAGGAAAGAGTGCCAGCGAGGACGCTATGCCCCCGAAGGGAGGTGGATCGTGATGTCTCACATTGGTTGGGGAGGAGAACAAGCCTTGAGGGGAAAGCCCAAAGAGCTCACATTGGTTGGGGAGGAGAACAAGCCTTGAGGGGAAAGCCCAAAGAGGACAATATCTGCTGACGGTGGATCTGGGTCGGTGGGTCGTGGGTCGGGAAAAGCAATTGTGAAATTAAATAAATATGTGTTTATAAAAGAGTAGAAAATGACTATTTTATAATTAATAATAAATTTAGGTTAATTTGATTGAATCATAAAACAATTCTTAATTTAAATAAATTTATAATAATTGATCTATTCTTTTTGAATAGTTATATGAAATAAAATTAAATGAATTATTAATAAATTCGAGCCAGTTTCGTTTAATTAAATTTAAATTTAGAAAATTATAAAACAATTTAATTTATTCATTTGTTTAAACTTAAATAAATTTATAATCCTTGTTTTCAACACGAGTTATATTTGGTAAAATTAAATGAATTATTAATTATTTTTTAAAAAGTTTTTTTAGAGTACAAAAACAAAATCAAATTTTAGTTGGGATTTATTTTTCATATTTTTGAGTTCAGAGTTCGTTGATCGGACACATCATGCGCCGGGAAATGGTGTTGCCGTTGTTCGTGCTCTGTTTCCTCGCCTCAGATTTTGTTCGAACTGCCCATTCAATCTGGTTGAGCTTGCCTCCATCTGTGACCAAGTGCGTCTCCGAGGAAATCCAGAACAACGTCGTGGTTCTTGCTGATTATGTCGTCGTCGCCGATCAAACTAATGCCCCCACCATTTCTGCCAAGGTCTCTTTGATTCTTCGCCAATCTCTTTGATTACTGCCTTGAGATTTTCTATTTCGATTCGTACGATTGGTTCTTGCCGTGCTATTTGTTTGTTGATTTGTCTTCTCCCGTTTGGTTTTGAACGATCCATTTCGAAATGCCTAGAGATTTGATCTATTTCTTCTGAGCTTTTCATCCGATTGTAGTTTGTTTTATTTCCAATTTTGGCTGTGAAGATTATTTCATAACATTCAATAGGAAGTGAAATACCTTGGGAATCTGCTGCTGATGCACATATCATGCAAATTGCTTAATAATTCTTCGTTAGAGGCTGCATATATATATATATATATATATTGACCAATTTTTTGGTGGATATCGATGAGGGGTTGTTTTTTAATCTGCATATCCCTGTTGGACATCTTGAAGAGGTCATTGATCTTAGGAAATAAGCGTCTCTACTGATATGATCTGTGCTATTTCTTGGTTTTAACTTGTTTCTCTTTGACCTCTCAATCTAAAACTTGGTTTCGACATTTGTCGTTGGTTAATAATTCAAAGGTTCGAGTCCTTCCACCTTCACTCTCGTTGTATCTCGTCATCTAAAATCGAACACAATTGCATAATATGATATACGTATATTGATTATTTTGTTTGACTTGTATATTGATTTCGAGGGTTTGTTTGTTCTATCTCATAAACGTTCATGTTGTTAAAGCGTGCATAGTTCAACGGTTTTTTTGGTGGTATTGACAGTGACAGATATTTACTCACAATTCAATTCAAGTCTCTAGATAATATGTTTTGACCAGTTTTTTGGTCGATATCGTCGAGGCGTTGTTTTTTAATCTCCATATCCCTGTTGAACATCTGAAGAGGTCATTGATCTTAGGAAATACGCGTCTCTACTAATATGATCTGTGCTATTTCTTGGTTTTAACTTGTTTTTCTTTGATCCCTCAATCTAAAACTTGATCAACTCCTATGGAAGCTTAGACTCTTTACAGCATTTGAACTGTATTATTGATAGAGTCACTGTTCATGACCTGTCTATTGGTTGTGCCTGCTTTTAAGAAATTGATATCTATCATTTGGTGGTGAAATGTTCGTTTATTCAATGATGTCAAACATGTTAGATAGTATGATACTCATTACGATTCCGTAACTTTTAAGACTTGATTAGTGAGCACGTACAATTCTAGTGCGAAACGATGCTTTTTGCTTAATGTGTGGGGAAAGTTTTTGTTTTCGAGTTTGTAAAGTATGATCCTCATTATGATTCCATAACTTTTAAGACTTGATTGGCAAACATATACAATTCTAGTGCGAAGGGATGCTTTTTGCTTAATGTGTGGGGAAAGATCTTATTTCGAGTTTGTAAAGTATGATCCTCATTATGATTCTATAACTTTTAAGACTTGATTAGCGAGCTCGTACAATTCTAGTGCGAAACAATACTTTTTGCTTAATGTGTGGGGAAAGATTCTGTTTTCGAGTTTGTAAAGTATGATCTTCATTATGATTCCATAATTTTTAAGACTTGATTAGCGAGCACGTACATGCGAAACGATGCTTTTTGCTTAATGTGTGGGGAATGATTCTGTTTTCGAGTTTGTAAAGTATGATCCTCATTATGATTCCATCATTTTTAAGACTTGATTAGCAAGCACGTACAATTCTAGTGCGGAGCGATGCTTTTTGCTTAATGTGTGGGGAATGATTCTGTTTTCGAGTTTGTAAAGTATGATCCTCGTTATGATTCCATAATTTTTAAGACTTGATTAGCGAGCACGTACAATTCTAGTGCGAAGCAATGCTTTTTGCTTAATGTGTGGGGAATGATTCTGTTTACGAGTTTGTAAAGTATGATCCTCATTATGATTCCATAACTTTCGAGTTTGCTTAATGTGTGGGGAAAGTATGATCCTCTAATGTCTTGATTGTGAGTTGTTGTTGTTCTGCACTTTACTGATCGATGGCGAGCTCGTTCAGGTGGCATCGCCATATGGGAACGTTCTTCATCACGCGGAGAACATAACACATAGTCAGTTTGCATTTACAACCACTGAAGCTGGTAATTACCTAGTCTGTTTCTGGTTGACTGACCAAAAACTTGAACCTGGTTTTGAGATAAGTGTGAACCTTGACTGGAGAACTGGGATTGCTGCCAAGGATTGGGAATCAGTTGCAAAAAAAGAGAAGATTGAGGCACCTAATTCCCTCTTCACCTTTTCATATTTCTCTGCTACTTGTAACGTCCATTCTAATGCCTCAACCTTGTTCTCGTTTAGGGCGTTGAACTCGAGCTACGGAAACTCGAGGGAGCGGTCGAAGCTATCCATGAAAATCTACTTTATCTCAGGGACAGGTAACTAACTATAACAAGCTTTCCTGAATGCTTAGCGAAATCTAGCTGCCACTCGTGACCCGTTTCGACTCTCGTTTATATAATTTTGAATCCTTACAGAGAAGCAGATATGAGGACGGTGAGCGAGAGAACGAACGCACGAGTTGCGTTGTATAGTATCATGTCGTTGGGTGTCTGCATTATTGCTTCTACTCTACAGATATGGTTCTTGAAGCGATTCTTTCAGAAGAGAAAGCTTATTTAGAGAACCTGTAAGTCTACTACTCTTCTTGCAGAAAGAGAAGTTTAAGTTATCTACTTATTTTGTTTTCCTTCCTCGTAAGAACTGAACTCTAGTTTCAGTTTTTGTTGTTCTTTGTTGCTTTGAAAGCTCTGATAGAATTTAGTGAGTTTTGATTCTTAAGATTCAATGTTCTTCATCCTTTCTATGATCAGAGGATGTTTAGAGAAACTGATGGTCAAAATGTTTAGAGATACCCACTAGAAACGTCAATTTGTTTCGACATTTGTCATTGGCTAATAATTCAGAGGTTCGAGTCCTCCCATCTTTATTCTCATTGTATCTCGTCATCTAAAATCGAACACAACTGCATTATATGATATACTTTGACCGTACGTATATTTGATATACTTTGACCGTACATCTATTGATTTCAGGGTTTGTTTGTTTTAACTTATAAACGTGAATATTGTTGATCAAGTGTGTATAGTTCAATGGTAATTGAGTTGTACTCTTCCGGGTAAAGTTGGAGGTTTAAATCTTCGTACCCAATTTGTTGTACTAAAGAAAATACACTATTATTGTATTTTTAAAAATAAAAAGTATATATAAGTTAAAATTATTGTACCGAGATTACTATTTTCAAGCTACTTGTACGTGAATCTTAGTTGAAGAGCTCATTTTTATTTCAAAAATTACGTATCGACAAATTTAGTTGCTCAATAAAATTTCAATGATTTCACTGAATAGAAGATTGTTCCAAACTTCTAACTTTGAACGTTATTGATATAAGTAGTAACATTAACAATCATATTCTCATCATTACTCTCGAATGAAAGAAAAGTTCAATCATATCGAGATTTTGCACGATATAAATGAACACACCACAAACACGAGTTAGTTAATTTGTTGTGAGATAGGTAGCGTTTTAGGTAGAGGAAGAAAAAATTATCGAGAAGCTCTTAGTTAACGATACATGTGTTCATGGATTGGATTGAGTTGAGTTTGTGCATGTTTTAGACCTAACCAATTGTTCGAATGGTAAATTTAATGAACTCAATTCAAAGTTGGGTTGGTTCGTGTTTTTTAATAAAAGTTAAATGTTAATCCGTACTCAATTTTAATATATATTTTGACAATTTCCAAATAAATTGGTTGAAAAATAAATCATAAAATAAAATTTAATATATATATATATATAAAATTGTATAAAAAATAATATTTTTTAAAATTAACAATAACTCGGGTTTGATTTGAACTAATTAAATTTATAAAATTTTTATTTATTTAAATCAACTTATAAACGACAATCTCGGGTCGGGTCGGGTCGGTCCCGCATTTATTTTTTCTGAACAGCTGAGACGAAGTTCTAAATACATGCATTGAATCTTGCAGTCCAAGTTACAGTTACAAATGGATATTCCTTTTCCCGCTAATCTCCAAATGGGAATCCTTGATCAACGCACCGATTTCTACTTCATTTCATCAAATCTCCGCCAAACCCAAAGATTACAAATCCGTTCCCTTTGTCCATTTGATATTCGTTCTAAAATCAATGGACACTTAGGATTTGCAGAAAGGTAGTGAGTGACAGTTCCATTAGATCTCCATTTGTTGGACAAGCTTTGCTTTACCTTCTTTCCGTTCTTGCCATTTTTAAATCCTTCAATTGGGATTTCTTTCTTTATTCTCATCGTCCCCTTTACTCTTCTCTTCAATCTATTCCAATTCTGTTCGCAAATTTTGGCTGTTTCTGAAAGAATCCACATAGGGTTTTGTTTTTTAGTGCGTTTTACCGGCTTCGATTTGGTTTTCCGTGGGCGATTGTTACAGATGCTCTGCAAATGGGGAAAGGGGAAGATCAAAATCTGCCGCAGCAGCACCGCCGTGAGGATTCTTCTGGGTTTATTTGTCGTGAATGTTCGATTTCGTTTTGTAGGGCTTCTACGGAGTTGAATTTCAAGTGTTTGTTCGTTTTGATTTTGGGATTTGCGGTGTTTCTCCCTGGATTCTTTTGGCTTCTTCCGCTTCATGAAAGAAATTTAGGGTTTGAGGCGAAAGACGCCATTAAACTCAGTGGTACGTATGTCTCTTTGATTCTTGATTGCTCTGATTTTTCTTGCAATTTCGTGATGGGATTTTGTACTTTTCTGATGCTTTTGAATGATCGTTCTGTTTTGTGCTCTGTCTGTGTCTCTTGAGATTGTAAATCTGGAAGCGTTTATAGATAAACTCATCTGATCTACAAATTTCTGAGAGTTACTTTGATGGGTCCTTTAATTATGAAGTTTAGAGGCCATTTCTCAAGGTTTAATCCTGGTTTAAGCTGGTTTTTATGTTTATCTTCTTTATTTTCTTCTGTTCTTAGTGGTTTTTATCGAAACTAGTTAAACTTGGTTCAAGTTTATCATAAATGTTGAAGTGGCAGAGGGGAACGAAACATTCCTTATAAGGGTGTGGAAACCTCTCCCGAGTAGATGCGTTTTAAAAACTTTAAGAGAAACCCGAAAGGAAAAGTTCAAAGAGGACAATATTTGCTAGTGGTGGGCTTTAGGCTATTATTACACTTTTGTTCCTCACTCTATGGAGTATCGGCAACCGAGACACACATTGATACTACTACTCGAAAGAACGTTTGCAATATTTTTCAGATGTTGGGGCAAACAAACACTAAAATGGAATAATAGTCAAGCCCACCACTAGTTTCGATATTGATCGTCTGTTCTGTTCATAACGATGTTCTTAATGCTGGTTCCATTCTTTCATGAGGGAATCTAATTTCCTCATGGGAAGAAAGTTGAACGAAAAGTTGTATGATTTAGAACATAGTAAAAGGCATCATATTCCTTCCATACCATTTAGCTCAGGGAACCATATTCCCAGAAGAATCGGATTCAGGACGATTTGGTGGATCGGACTTTGAAACTCTTACACTATAGCTATTTGATAGCAACAAAACCAGATTTTGCTTATGCTTCAACTTGGATTTTCTGTGGGCTATTTGGTTAGAATCAGATTCACGAGGGATCGGGTATGTGTTCTTCTTTTTCGAGTCTTTAATCCGTACAGATCGAATCAGATTCACGAGGCATTAGCTAACTTTGAAACTCTTACTTCATAGTTTGCTGGACAGCAACAAACTGAACTTTGCTTTTGCTTCAACTTGGATGTTCTGTGAATTTTTGTTGCTTAGAAAGTTTTTGTTATCTTTTCCAGCTACAGTTCAGGTGTATTTCGTTCTCGAAAAGCCGGTCGAGGAGCTTCTCCCTCACATCAAGAGATTAGAGTTTGATATCAATGGTGAATTAGACATACCAAACGTGAAGGTTTTGTGCTCTGTTAATGTTTTGGATTTAGTTTTATAAGTAAAGTCATTTATGACTAAGGGGCGTCGTTTATGTTACCAGGTTTCCGTTCTGTCGATGCACGATTTAGGTGAGTCGAACAGGACTTACGTGGTTTTTGGTCTTCTTTCTGAATACATTACTACTCCAATAAATCCAGTGTCCTTAAGTCTGCTGAGATCGTCTTTATATGACCTTTTCCTTCACAAATCCAACCTTACTTTGACGACTTCGATTTTTGGACAGCCATCGGCATTTCAAATCCTCAAGTTTCCAGGGGGAATCTCTATAATCCCGTTTCAACGTGCTTCGATTTGGCAGTTTCCCCAGATCGTATTTAACTTCACTCTGACTAACTCCATTTCTGAAATACTCAACAAATTTGCAAAGTTCATGAGCCAGCTTAAGTTGGAATTGTGTCTGAGGCCTTATGAGGTACTGAAACCTATCCTGTTATGGTTCGAATTTATTGAATATTAGACCTTTAGATCAGATCATAAGTTGAGATGAAATTTTAAGTTGAGTAATGGATGTTGGATTCCCCTCTTTGTTGTTCTACAGAATGTGTATTTGCAAATAACGAACAAGATTGGCTCGACGATGCAGCCCATCGTAGTTGTTCAGGCTTCTATTTCGTCGGAATTGGGACGCATAACGACGCAGAGATTACAGCAGTTGGCTGCAATCATCAATACCTCTTCCGAAAGAAATCTCGGCCTTGATTATTCTGTTTTTGGAGAAGTCAAGGGCATCAGTTTGTCTTCTTATCCAAAGGGAACCTCCATGGCTATGCCACCGAGTTTTTCTCCAGCTCCTGCCCCAGCACCTGGTGATCATGTAGAACTACCGAGTGCCCCACACCCATCGAGATCTGCACGATCACCTGCAAATTGTTCCCCCCCTCGAGCAAATTGTGAAACCTCGTCTCCAGCCCTTTCTATGGTTCCTGCACCTTCCCTTCATGAACATTCAATGCCTCCAATCGTCTATCCGAAGTCTACAAGACTGATCGTCGTTCCTCCAGCTGATCAACCCCGGGTATCATCTCCACGTGCATCTCCGGTGCTGTTTCACTACAAACCAGGGAAAACAAAGGAAGATTCGCATAGAGTTTGGCAGCCCACACATTCCTCACATCGAGATCATGTAAGCTTTGACATATTTTGTTTGATTATAGACTTGAAAGCATGTGGCATACACATTTCTTAGCACAGAATCAATTCATTTATATCTATCAGAGTACAACTCATTCCTTTCTCATCTTTGTAGGATTGAAAATCAATCAGCACACAGTCGTCTGAAGGATACGAAGAACACAAGAGGATCGAGGTCCGATCGGAATCTCATTTTTGGTTGTACCGAGTAATAACAAACAGGTCTTTTCTTCACCCCAGACAAATTCAGTATAGAGTCTGGAGATATTTCCCCTGTTTTAACTCTGCATAGGAAATAGGGATGTTGTTCTTCCAAAGGGAAGCAACTCCTGCTGGCTCTATATGTGTTAGTAATATATTATGAAATGAGTTTGAATGCTAAGCTAAGCTGTACAGTCCTGAAATAAGAAACTGGATAAGAAAGCAAAATGCCTACTTACATACATACTACCCAGCTTCATTCCAAATGGCTCATCTTTCGTTAATGAATCTCATCCCGAACGAACATTTAAAATTGAACACTGAATTAACGAGAATACGAAAACCCGTTAATGGGAGTTCACGTATCAAAATGATAATAAAAATTTCTCTCCTCCCCGCCCTTCACCCGTCCTCGGGCGATGGTCACCACCACCATCTTTTTCTTCTTCTTTAGTCTTAAAAGAAGAAACAAACCCTTCCCCAACTTTCTTCTTCATCAAAACCCGCTTACCGCCCACCACTTTCCTGCCCCTGCTCATGAATGTAATTGTATAAATTCAAAAGAGTCAGATGTTCGAGTTCTTACTGTTACACTGTTTAGCTTAAAAAATGAACGAGAGATTTGGATCGTCATGTGAAGACTATGTATATTCACCGTTACTCGATGGAATATATTTTCTTTTTTGTTATTCTTATAGAGAATCATGGTTGAAGAGAAAGGAAATGGATGTGAGATATAGTGGAGAGTTAGAGCATTTGATAGAGCAAGGTATCATTGGATCTTTATGCTCTCTATCTAAGCAAGGAAGCTTTTTTCACTCTCTTTCTTTCCTCCTACTCTTCTTCTTCTTCTTCCTTCCATTACTGATCTTATAAAAGCTTCACATCTCTTCCCATGGCTTTCACTGCCAGCTTCACCCACATATTATGGCTTTCTTCTCCTTCTTCACCTTCTTCACCTTCTTTTTCATTGGTAAATAAGTTCAAAGCTTGATGTTTTATTCATGTTCTTAATGCTCACACTTATGTTTTGATCTTCTCACAGCTGCTAGGATCTCAGAGAGTACAAGAACTTTCACCATTGTTAATTCATGCAAGGATACAATATGGCCTGCCATCACACCCGGAGGAAACTTTACCGGCAGTGGATTTTCCCTCAAGCGTGGCCAATCCACCGTCTACACCATCCCCGACTCGTGGACTGGTCGGATATGGGCACGAACAGGCTGCGACTTCGACAAGGATGGAAACGGGAAATGTAAGACCGGTAGCTGTGGGGAAGTGTTGAACTGTACTGGTCCGGGAAGCCGGCCTTCCACCCTTGCTGACTTTACCCTTGGCTCTATTGATTACTATGATGTCAGTGTTGTGGATGGCTTCAATCTCCCGGTAGCAATACAACCGTCGGGTGGCAAAGGAAACTGCAGCTCGGCGGGGTGCGATGGAGACTTGAGAGACAATTGCCCACCGGAGCTGGCGGTGAAGGAGGATGGGAAGACAGTGGCATGTCGGAGCGCCTGCGACGTGTTCCATACCGGAGAATACTGTTGCACCGGGCAGTTTGATAACCCAATGACATGTTTACCGACGAATTATTCGAGGAGTTTCAAGCAAGTTTGCCCAGCTGCCTATAGTTTTGGATACGATGATCCTACAAGCATCTTGACATGTTCCTCAGCTGACTATGTTGTCGCCTTTTGTGCAACAAGGTACCATTATTATTGAGATTTGAGGTTCAAATTTCTACTCGTAAACTAATCGATCTTTTAAAAATGATTTTTGAAACGTAGGAACCAAAAGGTGTGTTCATATCACGACAAGCAGCTAACATGCAGCGTCGTCGACAGCTCGAAGGCATCAACATTAGTATCATCAATCTCCCAAAGATGGCAAAACTTGATACTCACAGCTTTTCTCTTCATCTTAAAATTTTGAATTTTGATCTAGCATGGCTTGTTCTCTCCCAAATTAACTCATTTTTTAATTTTCAATCCATTTTTTCTTCCCTCGAATTGAGATATTTTGAAATAGAACATCCTATCTTGTTCGTAATTTACACGAATATATATATATATATATATATATATATAGAATCAAATAGAAAGAGTATACGTCAAACATGTTCATATACAAGTCTAAATGGACTAACCCGACTTTGGTATATGAGATATAAAAGAAAAAAGTTAAATTACAAGTTTGACCCTAAACGTTTATGTTTGGAGTCTCACGTTGACTAATTAAGGAAAAAATCATATATATATAAGATACACTATCTCTACGAGTATAAAACTTTTTAGGGAAACTAAAAACATAGTTTCGAGAACTTACGCTTAAAATGGATAATATCATACCCATGTGAAAGGTTGTTGTTTTAACATGGTATTAAAATCATGTCTTGGTCGTTGTTCTAACATGATATTAAAGTCATGTCTTGGTCGTCGTTCTAAGATAACGAGATCAAATAAATAAATTTGAGAGAATTAAACAAAAAAAAAAAAAGTTGGATATTCTTCTCTCTCCTCAAGAACAAGACAACTCAATAGAACAAAAACAAAGACATGCCCACACGTTTGGAGAGCTCATGAAACCCATTAAACTCCAACTCAATAATAGAAAATAATAATAATAATAATTAAAATTCCATTATTTAATATTTTCTTAATTTTACTTAATATTCATAATAGAAGCCATTTCTGGACGAGCAGAACACTTAATTAGAACAAATAATATGATCAAAATTAAAACAACAACACATTCATTCCAACGTTAAAGAAAACAAATTCAAACATAAAAATAATTTGCTTTTGCTTTTTAATGTTCGTGTTACGTTATATTATATCATATCATATGTTCTAAAGAGCTTTGATGGCGATCTTCATTCCAGCTTTGCAGTGCCCTGGGAAGCTGCACATGAAAAAGTTGTCTCCTTTGACGAGCTTGATTCTATCCTTTCCCGTTTGGTAAACTTTCGAGCCTCTCGTTTTCAAGCACCAATTGTAGGCCACCTTGTTCGTCAACAACGCCACCACGTTGTGTGCCTTGGCAGGGTAGTTGAATGCTGCATTCAAAGTAACTTTTAGTATGATAAACATGGTTTAACTATCCAAACCTACTACCAGGAGATATTATCCTCTCTAGATTTTAAAACGTGTCTATTATGGAGAGGTTTAGGTTTTCCACACCCTTATAAATGTTTCGTTTCCCTCTCCAACCGATGTGGGATCTCACAGTCCACCCCTCCTTGCGGGCCAACATCTTCTCTAGCACACTGTCTGATGTCTAGCTCTAATACCATTCGTAACAACCCAAACACACCGCTAAAAGACATTATCCTCTTTGGGGTTTCCCTTCCAGACTTTCCCTCAAGATTTTAAAACGCATCTGCTAAGAAGAAGTTTTCCACACCTTTATAACCAATGTTTCGTTCCCTTCTCCAACCGAGGTGGAATCTCACAATACACTCCTCCCTGGAGGCCGAGCGTTCTCGCAGGCACACTACCCTATATCTAGCTTTGATACCATTTTGTAATAGCACAAATGCACTGCCAATAGATATTGTCCTATTTATGCTTTTCCTTCCGAACTTCCCCTCAAGGTTTTAAAACACGTATGCTAGAGAGAGGTTTTCCACACCCATATAAGGAATGTGTGAGATCTCACATATGAAGTCGAGAAAAACGAGTACAAAACAACATAATGGGATCGAGAAGCTTACCGAGGACATCGTCAGCACGGAATATCTTGCCCCGAGTCCAGCCAGTGACATTAAAGGTCCAGCCTTGGGCATCACCAACCGTGTAGACTCTAGCCTGAGCCATCCAAGATTGCATGAGGAACAGGCAAAGCAACAAAGTGAGAGCCATGGCACTGCCATTTCCCTGACCCATTTCTTTTCCAAACTTCAAAGGAACTCTATGTTTAGTTAGAGCTAAGGAAAAGAGGTGGATGAGATGAATTAAGGGATATTGGCCCTTTTTATAGTCACATTAATGTAGGCTTTATTGCATTTAATAATGAAAAAAAAAGAAGCTTGATTTATAACTATAAAGTATTGGAAGAATCACAAGTAGATGTCTCGATGTCTATGGGGCAGGGACGGGAAAGGCTTTAATGTCTCCGTCCCCGCCCCATAGACATCATAGTAATCAAATAATTTCAAAAAATTATCTACTTATTAACAAGTATATTCATAAAGTGGAGAAAGGTTATATACTACTATCTTGCTTGCTTATATAATGTCTTTTTCAAAAATCTCTCTACCCCAGAGACTCGAGCATACGTCGCTTAGCTCACTTGTTGTTGGAAAGTGAGTGTCGCACAATCGCAAGTCCGCTGTCATTTACGCGGAGGAATCTTTGCCTCTCGAGGCTTAAGCGGAGGAATCTTTGCCTCTCGAGGCCGGGTTAAATGAATATTTTTGGTGGTTTTTATTTTATTTTACAGGTCAAAACTCAAATTAGCTAAAAGGAATATTTTTGTTTAATTTAATTAAATCAATAATTTAAAAGTCAAAACTCAAATAAAGTCAATGAGTGGGAAAAAAGAAAAAAAGAGAAGCCCTTGGAATTGGCCAATGACTTTAGTACACCTTAGCACGTTGCGTTTAGGGGTAATGGTCAATATTGTAAATATGTCAAATAGTTGACTTAAAACCGTCCAATAACATATTATTGTTCATTTTGTCAAATTATTATAATTATTCCATTTTATACCCTACAACTCCAAATATAAATATATATATATATATATATATATATATATATATATATATATTTCGAGGTTCGAACCTGGGTGATCTGACTAGGATGAAGCTTGGGTGAAACTAAATGGAGGTCCGAACTAACTGAAAGAATCAACGGATGAGTTGTAGTCAGGGGTGAAATGTCACTCGAACCCAAAGCAAAATGGGTTGAGGCTTGATTGGACATCTAAGGCTTGACTAGACATCTAGGGGTCACTCACTGTTTGAGTACATCTAAGGGTAAAGCTTGACTGGACATCTAGGGGCCACTCTTTCAGTGGATAAAGCACTATTTCAGTACGCAGTACGGGCCGTGAGAGCGGTACCAAATTGAGACAAACTCTGAATACTAGATATGATCTCAAAATAATAAGGGTCACTGTTTCAGTAGATCTAAGGGTAAAGCACTGTTTCAGAAATGTGAGATCTCACCTCGGTTGGAGAGAAAAACGAAATATTATTTAAAAGGGTGTGTAAATCTCTCTATGATAGACGTGTTTTAACATTGTTAAGCCGACAGCGATACGTAAACGTCCAAAACGGACAGTATCTATTAGTGGTGGACTATAACAAGAAAATTCTCGAAAGACAAAAAAGGATTGAATGATTTTGGAAGAACTGAAGGAGCTAAGAGAGGCGTGTAAAGTGATAATTTCATGTACGATTGAATGATTATTGAGTGACACATTCAAACCTTATTCTCCACGAAACATACATAGATTAAGCAAAAGGGGCTTAAACATAATTAGTGTGACTTAATCCATAAAAGAAGGTGGTGTGGCACGTTAAGCTGCATTGATGGCTATCCTCATCCCGGCCTGGCAGTGGCCTGGGACTGTGCAGATGAAGAAGTTCTGTCCCTTAACCAGCTTCATTTGATCCTTCCCTGATTCCAAAACCTTGGAACCCCTTGGAGCCATGCACTGGTTGTACCCCACACTGTTCACTCCCACCACGTTGTGTGACCCTGGGCTGTAGTTGAATACTGGAACGACAACAAACCACGTACAATTTTAACGACTCATGCTCATGACTCGAAGGTATCTATGACTCTGACATAGTCATGTTACTTGCTTCTAAAGAGTAAGGACTATCTCCATAAACTAACACGAGTCTTTCTAATATATTTATAAGAGGTCACTTAATAAAAAATTGTATCAACCCTAAACACGTTTTAGGATTGAGCCACTGAAAAGGAAGGTGTTTTCGTGTTGGAAAAACTAAGAGAGGGGAAGCTCGAAACCTCTCCTCAGAGTATGAAAGTTATGATATGATATGTTGACCTATGTTGTGTTGAAGGGATATCTACATGATCCGTTTGATTGCGTAAAGCCCGCGGTAGCAACGGAACCGATGAAAGTATACAGAAAAGACAGTTTTTTTCTATTCTATTAGTATTAGTTAGTGATCTAACTCAGTTAGTCATTTCTTCTGTGGTCATATGGGTGTGAAACTTCTCCTCATTTTAAAAATTTAAAGGAAGCCCAAAAGGGAAAACCCTAAAAGGCCATTATTAGCTAGTTGTGGGCTTGGGTTCTTATAAATGGTATCAGAACCAGTCACTGTGTGTACCAGTGAGGACTCTAAGCCCTAAATGGGGTGGACACCCAACAGCATGTCAGCAAGGACGTTGGGTTCTGAAGGGGTTGAATTGTGAGATCCCACGTTGATGGGAGAGAGTAGAAGAGAGTAGATTGTGAGATAACACATCGAAACCGAGGAAACATTCTTTAAAAGTATGTGAAAAACCTCTACTAACAACACCGAGAGAAAGTTCGAAAGAAAAAGTCCAAAAAAGATAATGTAAACCATAACAATAACTCAAATATTACCGAGTGTGTCACCAGCCCGGAAGAGCTTTTGGTTAGGCCAGGATTCGACGTTGAAGGTCCAGCCATGATCATCGCCAACAGTGAAAACTGCGGCACGAACCATGTCAGTGTATTGGAGCAGCAGCAAGCAAGCCATGGCTGCACCCACACCCACTGCACTGCCCCTTCCCTGAGCCATTTCTTTCTTTCTTTCTTCCTTAAGGGTCGGTGGTGTGGAGTAAGGAGGTGGCCGATGAGACCCCTTTATAAATGGGGTGTTGGGGCTGATCTAATGGACATGATCATAACAAAAATTTACTATAAAAATCACGGCTTCTAATTATTATCAAATTAAAATTTCTATTTATGGAGTCTGTTCGTTTAGTTCAAAAATAATATTAAAATTTGAATTTTTAAAAATGACGAAATTAGAATATTGTATTATATTTTTACTTATAAAATATTATTAAATTTATTACGATGTTTATATATACTTTTTGAAAAGGTAAATTATTCATTAAAATAATTTAAATAACAAATTTAAAATATGTGAAAAAGAAAAAAAAATTTATGCAAGCGAGGAGAATAGGGAAGACTTCCTTGTTCCGGCTCCACCATGTGGACATCTATGTCGTCAACCTTAACATAATAGTAAATGACCAAAATAACCTCACACTACCTTTTACTTCTCTTGAGTCTTTACCACTCGCTCATGGTCGGTGATTGTCGAAACCACTATCAACAACTACCACCTCTCATCATCACCATATTCCTCCACTGCCCACCACCGATCAACTCTGACAACGACCCATGTTTATCATCGTAGTTTTGACAAGTATTATCGTTCACTACCAAATATCTGTGTCGTCAGCCTCCACATAATAGTAAATGACTAAAATAACCTCACACTACCTTCGCTTCTCCAAAGTCTTTACTACCCACTCATTGTCGGCGATTGTCGAACCCAACGTCGACAACTACCGCCTCTCATCATTATCAAATTCCACCACTACCCACCATCGATCAACTCTGACAACGACCCATGTTTGTCATCGTAGTTTTGACAAGTATTATCGTTCACTACCAAATATCTGTGTCGTCAGCCTCCACATAATAGTAAATGACTAAAATAACCTCACACTACCTTCGCTTCTCCAAAGTCTTTACTACCCACTCATTGTCGGCGATTGTCGAACCCAACGTCGACAACTACCGCCTCTCATCATTATCAAATTCCACCACTACCCACCATCGATCAACTCTGACAACGACCCATGTTTGTCATCGTAGTTTTGACAAGTATTATCGTTCACTACCAAATATCTGTGTCGTCAGCCTCCACATAATAGTAAATGACTAAAATAACCTCACACTACCTTCGCTTCTCCAAAGTCTTTACTACCCACTCATTGTCGGCGATTGTCGAACCCAACGTCGACAACTACCGCCTCTCATCATTATCAAATTCCACCACTACCCACCATCGATCAACTCTGACAACGACCCATGTTTGTCATCGTAGTTTTGACAAGTATTATCGTTCACTACCAAATATCTGTGTCGTCAGCCTCCACATAATAGTAAATGACTAAAATAACCTCACACTACCTTCGCTTCTCCAAAGTCTTTACTACCCACTCATTGTTGGCGATTGTCGAACCCAACGTCGACAACTACCGCCTCTCATCATTATCAAATTCCTCCACTACCCACCATCGATCAACTCTGACAATGACCCATGTTTGTCATCGTAGCTTTCACAAGTATGATTGTTCACTACCAACAACAAAATTGTTGTCACCTCACCTCACTACTAGCAATCGATCATAACGTTTTAAATAAAAATTTAAAATTTTTTGTTCGTTATCGATAATACTTAATATAATAATAGATATAAAAAAGTACCACACTAAGATATTAAATTTTATTCCACAGTACATTTAAGCAAAACATTCTTAAAGCACTTAAGCTAGAAAATACTCATATTGTTAGTAGGATTATTGTATGAGAGTCTAAATTAGACACCAAATTCAACAGGATTAAGGCATAATCTCCAAAACCCATTTGAAATTAAGTAACTTAATCCATTAATATTTGATCCAAATGGTGGACTCTCAAGCAAGATGGCGGTGTTTTTAAGCGGCAGTGATGGCTATCTTCATTCCGGCCTGGCAGTGGCCTGGGAGTGTGCAGATGAAGAAGTTTTGGCCCTTCACCAGCTTGATTTGGTCCTTTCCTGTTTTGAAAACTTTGGAACCCCTTGGAGTTGTGCACCGGCTGTAGCCCACTCGGTTGACACCCACCACGTTGTGTGCCGCTGGGCTGTAGTTGAATACTGCACAAAACGAATCGTTTCTTATAACAAAAAGTTACCGAGATTCTACGTCGGTTGGAGAGGGGAACTGAGCAATACTTATCAAGTGTGTAAACCTCTCACTATTAGACGTGTTTTGAAATCTTAAGGGAAAGTCTAAGAGGGTTCAAATATGATAATATCTGCTAGGAGTGGACTCGGGCCTTTATAAATGGTATCAAAACTAGATACCAGATGGTGTGCTAACGAGGACGCTAGGCTCCCAAGAAGGGTGGATTGTAAGATCCCACGTCCATTGGAGAAGGGAATAAAGTTATAAGGGCGTGGAAACCTCTTTTTACTAGAAGTGTTTGAAAACTTTGAGAGAAACCGAGGAGGGAAAGAAGGCAATATTTATGGTTGGTTGGAGAGGGGAACGAATTTATAAGGGTGTGAAAACCTCTTCCTACTAGACGGGTTTAAAAACTTTGAGGGAAAACCCAGAAAGGAGAGGAGGTAATATCAGCTAACAGTGATCGGTTGGAGACGGGAATAAAGTTACAAGGGTGTGAAAACCTCTACCTACTAAACGCGTTTGAAAACTTTGAGAGAAGACCGAGAAGGGAAAGAAACAATATATGCTAACAGTGAGAAGTTATAATGGTATAAAAAACTCTCCCGTACTAGACTCGTTTGAAAACTTCGAGGAAAAAATCCAGAAGGGAAAGAGAGACAATATCTAACATTCAATATGGTTTTGTTGTGTTAAAAATCTCCACGAGCCACAAGTTCAAGCTCGGGATTATGGACAACTGTGATACAAGTTCTATTGCATTTAGAAAACAAGAACGGTCCCAGCTCGGGACACGTCTCAGACGGGTCAAATTAAATGCATACGACTATAATACTACCAAACACTACATTAAAACTAGTTTAGAATAACTTTTCAAGTGCTTAATACGAAAAATTACCGAGTGTATCGCCAGCTCGGAAGCGCTTTCCCTTAGGCCAGGAGGCAACATTAAAGGTCCAGCCTTTAGCACCTCCAACAGTATAAACTGCTGCACGAGCCACCTGAGAATATTGGAGCAGCAGCATACAAACCATCACCGCACCCACCACCGCACTGCCCCTTCCCTGACCCATTGCTCAACAAGAAAACAAACAAAAACAAAGGGCCAAAGACTTCAAAGCGTAGTGTTGCTGAATTGTAGTGGGGAAAATGGATGATAATGGTACCCTTTTTATAAATGGGGAGATGGGTTTTGGAGAGATCATCAAAAGCACAAAACTTTATGTTATAAAATTTATGGGTCGTTGTAATTATGATGAATTTGGGAAAAAATGAATGTGGGTTTGGTAGGTTTTCATAAGTGGACTCACCGATTTAATCAATATCGCTATTTAGAATGATAATTGATGTCTTTTCATTGAACTATGCTCGAGTTGATATCTCAAATCCCTTATTTTATTACACTACGAGACGTTAAAATTACTGTAATGACCTCTCACTAGAGATGAGTTTTTTTAGTTTTACAAAATTGAGATCAGGGTATTTAGAATGATAATTGATGTCTTTTCATTGAACTATGCTCGAGTTGATATCTCAAATCCCTTATTTTATTACACTACGAGACGTTAAAATTACTGTAATGACCTCTCACTAGAGATGAGTTTTTTTAGTTTTACAAAATTGAGATCAGGGTATTTAGAATGATTATTGATGTCTTTTCATTGAACTATGCTCGAGTTGATATCTCAAATCCCTTATTTTATTACACTACGAGACGTTAAAATTACTATAATGACCTCTCACTAGAGATGAGTTTTTTTAGTTTTACAAAATTGAGATCAGGGTATTTAGAATGATTATTGATGTCTGAACTATGCTCGAGTTGATATCTCAAATACCTTACATTATCATATTACGAGACATTAAAATTACTATAATGATCCAACAACCTCTAATTAGAGATGGATTTTTTTCAGTTTTACAAAATTGAGATCAGGGTATTTAGAATGATAATTGATATCTTTTTATTGAACTATGCTCGAGTTGATATCTCAAATCCCACAAGACGTTAAAATTACTGTAATGACCCAAAAACCTTTAATTAGAGATGAGTTTTTTTAGTTTTACAAAATTGAGATAAGGGTAATTTCGAATTTTGATCTCAACGAATGTACAGTAATATTTGATCATAAGGCGGCATAAAGGTCAACGAATCACCTTAGCGAACTGGGTTTCTAGTAATTTCAAGTAAATTGATTAAGAAATTAAAATTTTATCTATTTGTTCGGGAAATTAAATATATATATATATTATATTAAAACGATAATACCCGAAAACAAATTATGGGAGGGAGAATTAGACTTAAAGTGGACTCCAATAACCTACTTGGCCGCTCATGGATATCTAAATAATGTAATTCTCACCACCATGAATGTATCAATTTGACCAAATGGATGTTGGGTTGGTGAGAGATTGATATCCTTAAATTCATCGTGGTGGGTTCAAACCTATTAATTTGAATATCGATAAAAATTTAAATAAGACGTTTAAATCCTTGAATTCCTCTCGTATTTACTATGATGTCATAAATTTCATAAAATAATTTATATATATATATATATATATATCTATTATATTACAATCAAAACAATATTAAAATTTGTAATATTTGAAAAATAATGAAAATGAATAATTTTTGGCTCATTCAAATTAAAGTAAAAAAATGGGTGCAAATGGTCAAATTTCAAAGTCAACAACTACCCATTTAAAAAGAAATTGTAGGAAAAAAAAAACCCTAAAAAGAAGGAATGTGTGATCATTGACGTAAATAAAATTCAGCTAAATTAATAAAATATACTCACTTTCTTAAAAAAAAAAACAAATTAATACTTTTAAAGTTAAAAAAATTTCAATAATAATGTTAAAACTAAAAAAAATTAATAATATTAATTTTGGATAGAAGCGTTAATATTTTATTTAAAAAATATTCTTAATAAATGATTTTAAAATATATTTCAAAAATATTTTTGAGTTTTTAAAATTTTTATTAATAATTTTAAATTTTTTTATAACCACTTTTAAAATGTTTTTAAAAATTTAATGAATACTTTTACTATTCATAAATTTAAAAAAGTAAGATTAAAATGTTTGGAGATAATCTGTAATTATATTTTTAAATATTTTTTTAGTTAAAAAATATTAATGAGGAGCAAAAATGAAGTAAAGAAATTGTAATGTAAAAATTAAAATTTTAAAAATCATTAAAAGAAAAAAAGTTTATTGAAATGTATTTCTTTTACCTTTCATGATGGTTCAGTCATCTTCTACAATCAGATTCCCGCCCCCTCCCCCCGCGCAAAAGAAAACCCTGTTCATCAAGCTTGCAACCTTTCCTTCTTGCTGATGCTTCCCTTCAATCAGACTGCATCTCGGCTCCGTCCAAGTGAGTTACTCGTTCTCTCCATATTCAATAGCTTCTGTACAATTCGGACATGGACTCTGTTTGGAGTTTTCTTTTTAGTGTTAGCGTGGATACTGCAATTGAGTTTACTAGAAAATGAATCAGATTCTTTTAGTTAGGGCTATTTTGAATCAAGGATTAGTCGGAAACTGTAAAAATCTATGTGTTGTTTAACTGGAAGAAGAGAGAGGAGGAAACTGAATTCTTTTGCGTATTTGGTGCCCATTTATTTTATCCATTTTTTTTTAGGAATAACAAGGTAGGAGAAGTAGGGTTCAAAAATTGCAATGTTACTCTAGAACTTTCATAAATGTTTGTAAACTATCTTTTTGAGTAGAAGTTATTTAACATTTTGAATAGAAATCGGAATCTGGAATGGCATGTCAGTGACCTAAAATGAAAATTTGGATTGCCATGTAAATCTAGATCACTACCGCACTATTTTAGGTCTCAATTTTCATTCGAAATTCTAAATGATTTTTCCTCGAGGGTTAGCTTTCAAAAGTGTATGAAAGGTGAAGGGTTGTAATATTGCAACTTTTGAAAATGATGCTCTGACGAATAATGCAGAAAATTAAGCCCAAATGGATAAATGTTTAATATTGATCATTTGAATTAATCTCCCCAAACTTACCAATTTGAGCAAAAATATGTAGCTCTAGCATTGGCTTTCTTAAAATCCCAATAATTTCCTACCCAACGTTTGTTTTGTTATCCACTGAACATCATTGGGAGTGTTCTTTTTGAACAACTCTTCAATCTGAGATCTAATGAAAGGGAAAAATGGTATCTAACTCTCTAAGTTTCAATTTGATCAAATAGAAAGTTGAGTGTAAGAATTGACACACTTTCAAGTGGGTAAAAATTGATTTTCCCCCTAGTTTAAAACATAGTGAAAGAAGAACTCGAGTTTTCTTTTATTTCTTCATCTACCAGCTCGTTTTGTTTCAATACTTAGCCTTGTCTATCTGTAGCCAGGGCTAATTGGTTTCTTTTATTTGATGTTATGACTGATTAATTTTTTTTTTTCCGCCCCTTTTCTTCTTCAATCTTAGGTATCTTGAAGTATAGCAATAAAGGAAGATTTTTTGGGTTGTTGCAATTTATTACTGATTTTGGGGTCAACTTAGCAAGAAGGTTAGATCAAATAACCAGTCTTATAGCATATGTAGGATCAGTAATACAAGATACAGTCAGATGTCAACCAAAACTTAAGAAGGATACCTGAAATCTAAAGATAAGATCAAATTCAAATTTAGGTAACCAGCCAACATAGACTTTTATGTGTATATGTATATATTTACAAGACAAAAGAATTGATCTGGGGAATTTCTTTGGTTCCTTGGATTTGATTAAAGTTCATTTTTGTGTAGATTTCACGGAGCACTATCAGAACCTCAAAATGGAAGAAGTGGTCAAGTACACGCTAGCAAGTTTAGCCATTTTTCCCAGGTCTACACCAATGCCTATAACTTATATATTGAACTTTCTAAAGTCAAATATTTCAATTTGACTTCTCTGTAAATTGGTATGTTTCGTTTGTTGTAATTAATTTGATTAGATTTAAGAACTTAAATCTCTTTCATTTTGTGGAATCTTAATGGCAGCCTGCCCTTAATTTGCCCACTTCAATCATTTGGAATACAGAAGGGGGAGAGCAAGCCAACGACTTGTTTTTATCACTTTCTAACCACCAAAATACAGAAGTTTCATGCTTTTCTCAAAAGGGTTATTCTCTAATCACAGAAGAAATTGTTGGCAGAACAGTTCATGCCATTTGCTTAAAGAGTTTGGTGAGGTTGAGTGTGTTCCAGACCAATACATTGATCAATATGTATTCAAAGTTTGGTCGTATAAAATATGCTCGGTTAGTATTTGATGAAATGCCTGAGAGAAATGAAGCTTCTTGGAATAGTATGATGTCAGGTTATGTTCGAGTGGGTTCATACTTGGAAGCAGTATCGTTCTTTCGAGATATTTGTGGGATAGGCGTTAAACCAAGTGGATTTGTGATCGCAAGTTTAGTCACTGCTTGTAATAAGTCCTCTTGTATGGCCAATGAAGGTTTCCAACTTCATTGTTTTGCATTTAAATGTGGTTTGATATATGATGTTTTCGTAGGTACTTCTTTTGTGCACTTTTATGGTAGCTATGGGATTGTCTCTAACGCTCAAAAGATGTTCAATGAGATGCCTGATAGGAATGTGGTCTCTTGGACTTCTTTGATGGTTTCATATTCAGATAACGGAAGTAAGGAGGAAGTGATAAATACTTATAAACGTATGCGGCGTGAAGGAATATGCTGCAATGAAAACAATATAGCTTTAGTAGTTAGTTCTTGTGGGTTTCTTGTGGATGTACTGTTGGGTCATCAACTTCTTGGACATGTTTTAAAGTTTGGATTAGAGACTAAAGTTTCTGCTGCTAACTCTCTCATATCCATGTTCAGTGGTTGTGGTGACATTGACGAGGCTTGCAGTATTTTCAATGAGATGAATGAAAGAGACACAATCTCATGGAATTCCATCATCTCTGCAAATGCGCAAAATGCACTACATGAAGAATCATTTAGGTATTTTTACTGGATGCGCTCGATCCATGAAGAGATAAATGATACAACACTTTCTATTTTGTTATCAATTTGTGGCTCTTTAGATTATTTGAAGTGGGGAAAAGGGGTTCACGGTCTAGTAGTGAAATATGGACTAGAACCTAATATTTGTCTTTGCAACACTCTTTTAAGCATGTATTCTGATGCTGGAAGATCTGAAGATGCAGAAATGATCTTTAGAAGAATGCCAGAAAGGGATGTAATCTCATGGAATTCCATGTTAGCATGCTATGCTCAGGATGGAAGGTTCCTGTGTGCCTTAAATGTTTTTGCTGAGATGCTTTGGATGAAAAAGGAGATTAATTATGTGACATTTACAAGTGCATTGGCTGCCTGTTTAGATCCTGAATTTCTTACCGAAGGGAAAATTCTCCACGGTTCTGTCATCGTTCTGGGTCTGCAAGATGATTTGATCATTGGAAACACATTAATTACATTTTATGGGAAGTGCCATAAGATGGCTGAGGCGAAAAAGTTATTACAGAGGATGCCCAAGCATGACAAAGTAACTTGGAATGCACTTATAGGTGGTTTTGCTGATAATGCAGAACCGAATGAGGCAGTAGCAGCTTTCAAATTGATGAGGGAAGGGGGTACATGCGGTGTCGACTATATTACCATTGTAAATACGCTCGGTTCTTGTTTGACTAATGAGGATCTGATCAAATATGGGAGGCCCATTCATGCGCATACAGTTGTGACAGGATTTGATCTGGATCAGCATGTCCAAAGTTCCCTTATCACAATGTATGCAAAATGTGGTGACCTTCACTCTAGTAGCTATATCTTTGATAAATTGGTGTTTAAAACTTCTAGTGTGTGGAATGCCATCATTACTGCAAATGCTCGTTATGGATTCGGAGAAGAGGCTTTGAAACTTGTAGTAAGGATGAGACGTGCTGGAATTGAATTTGATCAGTTCAACTTCTCCGCTGCTCTTTCAGTTGCTGCCGACTTGGCTATGTTGGAGGAAGGTCAACAGCTTCATGGATCAACGCTTAAACTAGGATTCGAATGTGATCATTTTGTTATAAATGCTGCTATGGATATGTATGGGAAGTGTGGGGAACTGGATGATGCTTTAAAAGTACTTCCCCGGCCAACCGATAGGTCACGCTTGTCATGGAATACATTGATATCAGTTTTTGCCAGACATGGACATTTTCATAAGGCTAGGGAAACTTTTCATGAGATGCTAAAACTAGGTATAAAACCTGATCATGTATCATTTATATGTCTTCTTTCCGCATGTAGTCACGGGGGGTTAGTCGACGAGGGTCTTGCATATTATGCTTCAATGACTTCTGAATATGGAATTCAACCTGGAATTGAACATTGTGTGTGCATGATTGATCTTCTTGGAAGATCAGGAAGGCTTGTAGAAGCTGAAGCTTTTATTGCAGATATGCCAATACCACCTAATGATCTTGTTTGGCGGAGCCTTTTGGCTTCTTGTAGAATATATTGCAATCTAGACCTCGGAAGAAAGGCTGCAGAGAACCTTCTTGAGTTGGATCCATCTGATGATTCAGCTTATGTTCTTTACTCGAATGTCTTTGCAACAATTGGCAGATGGAAAGATGTCGAAGACGTGCGGGGACAAATGGGTGCACGCAAAATTCAAAAGAAGCCTGCACATAGCTGGGTCAAATGGAAGGGAAATATCAGCATATTTGGAATGGGAGACCAAACACATTCACAGACGGACCAGATCAATGACAAGTTGTTAGAACTTATGAAAATGGTTAGAGAAGCTGGTTATGTTCCTGATACAAGCTACTCACTGCAGGACACAGATGAAGAACAGAAGGAGCATAATATGTGGAACCATAGCGAAAGAATTGCTCTTGCTTTTGGATTGATCAATATCCCAGAAGGTACTACTGTTCGGATTTTCAAGAATCTTCGTGTTTGTGGTGACTGCCATTCTTTCTTCAAGTTTGTGAGTGGAATCCTTGGGCGAAAGATTGTATTGAGGGACCCATATCGGTTTCATCATTTCACTGATGGAAATTGTTCCTGTTCCGACTATTGGTAGTGAAGTTATTCATAACCTGATCAATTTCTGACTTCTCCAACGATCAAGAAGGAGATACAGGTGACCACTAGAATCATCCAAATTAAAAAAACAAGGACAACTTAAAATTCTTGGATAGCTTAGGCCCATTTGATAGCCATTTTTGTAGAAATCCTTTAGATTTTGAACAAAAATCGGGACTTAGAATTATGTGATGGTGATCTAGAAGGATGGTGTGATGATCCAAGTTTTTGTTCCACTATTCGAAGTCTCTCAAATTTTGTTCGAAATACCGGAAGGTTTCTACTTTGAAAGTAAGCTTGAAACGCTTGTGAAAGATCAAGGTAATATTGAAATTTTGGAAAGAATATGGGCAAAGTTTAAAGAACAAACCTTTAGTTGATGTATGTTTGGATGATTTTTTTATTTTTTCCCCTATTTTTTTCATCTGTTCCCCTGATAGATGTGTGTAGGCAAAAGCAAAACCTTGAAAAGCAGGAGAGAAGAACAGTGGCAGTATGTGGTGATCGGTTCTTGGCTATATCTATCAAGAAGAGGTAACTATTTATTAGTCCAAAGGGCTTTAGAATATAAGTGGTTCTTTCAAGTTTTCATTTCTTTGTAGCTGTCTCGTGACTTTCAATGTTCCTTGATAATAAAGTTCATGAAAAGAGAACATTGTGCCTACTACTTTACCTTTCCTTCAACTTTCAATTTTCTTATTGATATCTTGGTTTCATTTAAGTCGTTGTGAGAATATTTCAGGGGGG
Organism: Cucurbita moschata; assembly: GCF_002738365.1. Classification (NCBI taxonomy): domain Eukaryota; kingdom Viridiplantae; phylum Streptophyta; class Magnoliopsida; order Cucurbitales; family Cucurbitaceae; genus Cucurbita; species Cucurbita moschata. The sequence goes on along the minus strand of NW_019268550.1, from coordinate 1,834,063 downwards.
AAAATACATGTTTATTCCCAGATACTTACTCGAGGAGATCGAACAACAACGGTAAAAAGGGAATTGTCGGGGTGTTTGATTACGATGATACAGGTAATTCAATAGAAAATACTTGATGTATGGTGTAGAGCACGTTTAAAAGTAGAGAGTTTAGGTGCATTTAGTTAGTCTTTGGTTGGTATATTTTTGTTTTGGGAGAGAGAATGTGAGATCCCACATTAGTTGGAGAGGGGGAACGAATCATTTCTTATAAGGGTGTGGAAACCTATCTTTAACATACGCGTTTTAAAATCGTGAGGTTGATGACGATATGTAACGGGCCAAAGTGGACAATATTTGCTAGCGATGGGCTTGAGTTTTTACAAATGATGTCAAAGCCAAACACTATGCCAGCGAGGACACTGGCCCCCAAGGGGGTGGATTGAAGGATCTCACACGGGTCGGAGAGGGGAACGGAGCATTCCTTATAAGGGTGTGGAAACCTCTCCTTAACAGACGCGTTTTAAAACTGTGAAGTTGACGATACAGGCCAAAACAGATAAGCTCTAAACTACCGCTTTGAGTTCGTTGAGAAAGTTGTTGCTAAGGAGAAAATGGAGGGAAAGATTGAAGCATTAGAAGAAAATTACTAGCATTGAAATAAAACTATGCCACTCTTCTGCTTGCCTTTGTATTCCTTTCGATCTCTCTCGACGAAAGTTCGGTTTCTTGGAAAACGTTGTTGACTTTCAATGTCTTGTGACATAATGCCTTTATGTGATGCAAATTAGCAGGATTTCATGCATCATTTGCCAAAACCATTCTACGAACGTGACTTTATGACGTGCGAGATAAAACATACCAATTTCAAGGCTCTAAAAGATAATGCTAAGATACAAAAATGTGGTGAATCTGGGAAACTCAAGCTTTGCACATGATTCATCCGTTCTTGGATGATTTTCTCTTATTAAGACGTTATTCTTTTCTTTTGTGTTTTTCTTTACTCATTATTTTTTCATACCGTTCTGGTAAGCTTTTAGGAGAAGAATAATTTTATTTTTGTAATGTTTAGCTGATTAATTTTCAACTTCACATCTATATATTAATTTAAGTTTAATTAATATATAATGTCTTAATTTAAGTTTAATTAATATATAAATTAGACATTAAATGCGATTGAAATCTTAATAATTTTATATCATACTTATGTTTTATACTGCTACTAACGTAGGTGAAAGTATCTTTTTAATGATATTTTAAACGAGAAAACTTATCTTACCGTAAAAATTGTAAATATTGAAACGCTTATTTACGTTTTTTTAGGTTCCAGCGGATTACAACCAAAAGTTTAAGATAAAAGATCGATACAAATTTACGTAAAAATTGATATTTTTTCTCAATTTTAAGTGTGAGCATTGTCTAAGTATCAATTAAATTTTAAATTTTTTTTAATATGTTGAAGTCTATTAATTTGGTGTCCAAATAAAACATTATGGGTTTTAATATTTATTTTTAAGTGAAAACAATTGTATTCTTAATCGGTGGTTCAAATCTCACCGGGTTGTAGCGTCGTTTATAGGGACAATTCCACACATTCTTGCTGGGTCTCTCTGGTTTGCCGCTTTTTTGTTCACTCTCAACCTCGCCCATAACTATCTTTGGATTCCATTTCCCGTGTTCAATTTCCTGCCGATGAATTGAAGTTTGTTCTTCTCTCCCTTTGTTTCTTATCATTTATCGCACTTGAAAATCCAAAACCCTTGTTTGTTTTCTCTGTAAATCCGACAAATTTCTGGAAGCGACGGGATTTTCTATGTTCTTCGTGTAGATGGCATCCACCCTTTTGAGTAAATCCCTTTTGGTTAATCGATTCGCTCATTCTTTCTCCGCTCCCTCTGGCAAACCCCAGATTTTTGCTTCCTTCTTCAATGTAAGTCAAGTGTTTGTTGTTTTGAATTCATCTTCTGTTTAGGTTTTTTGGTCTGTTAAAGCCTTATGAATTTGCTTTGTTTTCATTCTTCTATATCGTAGAAGAAATTGTTTCACTCTCAAGTTAACTCAGCCAGTGTAGCACATAATCCGACTCGGCGACTCTGTTCTTTCATGGCTTCCTCTGTTGCTGGGGCTAGAGCTCAATTTTCAACCAAATCCTTATCCATGGATGATCCTGTTGTTTCCCCTGATTGGCTCCATTCTAATCTCAAACAGCCTGACTTGAAGGTATCATTTCTTGTTGGTTTCACCTATAATTTTTACTTCTGTGGTTGCTTAGCTTAACAAATGCTGTTCAATATGCTGATTGATTCAGTTCATTCTAGACTTGTAATCTTTGATTCGTTGTTATCCAGTGTTGTGTATTGGATTCATATCATTTAGTATGTATGTTAATAGAGTACTTAAGACATTGTTGTTTGTTATCTTGGTTGTATGCTCTCTTTTTTTAATGAATGAGTGTTCGGACTGGCTCGTGTGTATCTTGATTATTCTTACGGGACAATTACTCGATCCTCGTGGTTACTTAAATGCTCTTAAAATCTACGGTATCCATGCTTCTAGTCCTTTTCTTTGCGAGATGTCCATGTCGTATTCCCTCAGTATTTGCGGCATTCAGAATTCGGTTTGTTTGACAGTTCGACCGTGCGTCGATCTAGTCAGTACCTATTGTTTTTGCCTTGGGACTATGCATTTCTCGTTGATTTCTACACATTCATATAAAAATGTTCTTGCTCATTGCTTATTAACATATCTTAGAAAAATTGCGATTTGCAAGTCTGGTAGCTTTATGTTTTGTATTTCTAAAGCTGTTCTCCCTTTTAAACTGCTCGTTTTTAGGTGTTAGATGCATCGTGGTACATGCCAGATGAACAGAGGAATCCGATTCAGGAGTACCAGGTAGTCGATTTGATAGATGTGTGGTGAACTACTTTTTATATTTCGTGGTGAAGTATCAGTTCTTAGTGTGGTTATAATTTTGATAGGTTGCTCACGTCCCTGGTGCCCTTTTCTTTGATATCGACGGTGTATCTGACCGAACTTCAAAGGTGAAATCATCTCTTTTTCTTTAATTTATTTAGCTTTTCTTCAGTTCATTTGCTAATTTAAGACAATGGAATGATTGTTTGTTTCAGTTACCACATATGTTGCCATCAGAGGAAGCTTTTGCTGCTGTTGTCTCCGCTCTTGGCATTCAAAACGAAGATGGTGTGGTTGTTTACGATGGAAAAGGACTTTTTAGTGCCGCTCGTGTCTGGTGGTGAGATGCAGAAATAAACAATTGACTTAGCAGTGTTTTATGTTTTCGAACGTTTATTCGAGAAATCAATTATGGTAATTGAATATAGGATGTTCAGAGTCTTTGGGCACGACAGAATTTGGGTGCTAGATGGAGGATTGCCGAAATGGCGTACGTTAGGATATGACGTTGAATCCAGTGCTTCTGGTGATGCTATTTTGAAAGCTACTGCTGCAAGTGAGGCAATAGAGAGAATTTATCAAGGGCAAGCTGTAAGTTCATAACTTCATGTGTTCTGTATCAGCTCAAACCCCACCGCTAGCGGATATTGTTCTCTTTGAGCTTTCCCTTTCGGGCTTCCTTTCAAGGTTTTTAAAACGCATCTGCAATATAGAGAATTTATCCCGTGCATCGGGTGATGCTATTTTAAAATGCTTCGTTCTCCTCCCCAACCGATGTGGGATCTCACGATCCACCTCCCTTCGGGGTCCAGCGTCCTTGCTGACACTCGTTCCCCTCTCCAATCGATGTGGGATCTCACATATTTTGTCCTATGTTTTGTCTAAAAGCTACTAGTGCCATGAATAGTTTGTGTATAATTTGTCGTGTTTGTACAAATACTTCATCCCGTAAGTTACTTAAATGTTACAACGACAACAATTACTCATTTTCTCAGGTTGGGCCAATTACATTTCAGACTAAGTTTCAGCCACATCTGGTCTGGGACATTGAGAAGGTTAGGCTGTTCATTACAAAGCTGTTAAGAGTTTTTTTTTTTCCCTCAAAGAAACTTCGGTTCTTTATCCCAAAACGAAAAAAAGAAAAAGAAAACTGTTAGCTTAGAATATGAATAATATAATGCTTTATAGAATCATATAGCAGTGTATGAACTGATATCCTTAAAGTTTGAGTTGATGTGTAAACTTGTCGTTCTGTTGCAATGTTGATTGTTGTTGGTATATGTTCGGCGCCGAAAAAGAAATTGAATTTGGATATTCATCACAGCGTTCTAGAGTGAGCGTGTGTGAAAAAGCAATGCAATCGTATCTTATACGCATTTTAGATGTGAACCTTTTCTCTCTAACATGTTCCAGGTTCAAGAGAATATTACAGGACGAACTCACCAACACGTAGACGCTCGATCGAAGGCCAGGTACTGTAGATTCTAGATTTTATCGATCGGTCTATTGGTGGATATGTTCATTTAGCTTTTCTCAAGACTTTTGAAATCGAGCTATACCATACTGTATCGACTCCCTTATCTGTCCGTCAATTGAACGATGAAGTATTTGGTTGAATAATCTGTGATAAAATCGTCCTTTCTATCCTCGAATTACGTTTTCGTCTTGCAGATTTGATGGTGCTGTCCCAGAGCCTCGGAAAGGAATCCGAAGTGGCCATGTTCCTGGCAGCAAGTGCATTCCTTTTGCCCAGGTTCTTATCAATATCAGTTAGTACCTTATGTTTGTAGTTCATAGCTAGAATTTGAAACAGTTACCCTTCTTCTTCGGGTTCGTATTTGGTTTGTTCATATCAAAATTTTCAATTTCATCGAAGAGTTACATAGCATATACTAACCGTCATTTAGGCTGTTTAAACTCTGCGTTTCTTCGAGATCGTATATTCATAGCTAGAACTTTTATTCTTTAATAAATGTGAAGATTTGATTCTGTTAAGCATTTAGCTCGAAGGAGGAGGGTACTAATCGTTAGGACATCTCGTAAATATCGTTTGTTTTTAAATCATTAACGATTAGAGTTGCTTTCTGTAATTTGGTTCTGGTTGGTTTCAGGCTGATATATATACATGTATGCCCCCATATTTTTTGTTCGTCTATATCTCGTAACGAACATTCGTTTCTTAAAGCTCTTAATCTCGATCGTTATAAGTTGTATCTATAGTGTTAGAATCCTTCCCTATGACCTTTGCAGATGCTGGATAGTTCACAGTCACTTTTACCAGCAGATCAGCTCAAGAAACGCTTCGAACAAGAAGGTTAAGTTCTTTACCTAAACAAAAACGGTATTCGTTTACACCGAAGAAAGGCCATTCTTCAAGGGTCTCAGGTCCCAAACGGGCACGACGATATATACTTAAGTTGATCGGTTTTTGCAGGCATATCTTTGGAAAATCCTGTCGTAACGTCTTGTGGCACCGGCGTTACTGCCTGCATTCTTGCATTGGTACATCTCTTCACCTTCAAATTCTTAATCTATGGAACAAAATCAAAGATTTAGCAGGCTGAGTGGTGAAAATCTGTAACTTTCAGGGCCTCCATCGGCTTGGGAAGCATGATGTTCCAGTCTATGATGGCTCTTGGACTGAATGGGGAGCTCATTCCGACACGCCTGTTGACACTGCTTCATAAGTGCTTCTCCTTCCAATTTTTGTTCTTGTAAATGCTTAGAGCTTTTTAATTGATCTCAGAACTCAGTTTACATTTGTGCTGTTCTTTCTTTATCATGACGATCAAACGTCCCGATTATCGAAACCCATGTTTTATTTGCTAAGCTATGCTAAAATTGTTTGATCTTCGTTAAGGAATCGTTCAACAAAAATTACAAACAAACACGGCTCCCTCTTTGATTTGCTACCGTCTTCTTATTGAGAACTTTACTTAGTGTATCGTGATTTTCTATATGTATGTAAACAATATGAAGAATGTACGAGAAAGAGAAGTATATGACTTTATTGCTAACCAACGCTATCTCAGTAAATAGATAGAAGAGAATAAAACATGATCTAACAACTATCTAAGAAAAAAAATTCTATGAGAAAATAATAATTGCCTCGGGTTTGTCGAAGAATCTGCTTCATCTACACTCTTCTTTGAATTTAGGGTTTGATCTGAACGTAACTCCATGGTTAAAGTAAGAAAATATTTTGATTAGAAGTTGGAATATCTACCTCGCAGTCGTAGCACTGTGATCTGTACCGGAGAAAAAGTTCGATAACTACCATTATAAGAACACCGAACAAAACTGTTCTGATGGTAAGATCGTCCACAATCATGATGAGAAGGAAGAGACTTGGATTTGATAAACCTAAAACGCTCTTCAAATGGGATTTTAAATATTATATATTGCTTTGAGTTCTTATTTATATTATTTTTTAAAAGTATATTATTGGATTAATCAAATTGAAAATGATTTATTTAATTAAGATTTCAAATAATAATAATAATAATAAAGCTTTGGATATATAACAGGACAAAAATCAGGAGACAAAATATAAGATTCTTTTTTAAATTTAAATTTAGTAAAAATTATAAATTATAAATTATAAATTATAAATTATAAATTCTAAAATGTTTTATTTAAGAGTAATATTTTTTAAAGAATTTATAATTAAATAGTATTTTTTAAATGTATAATATTATACTTTTATTAATAATTAAAGTATTTTTAAAATAAATTAATAGTTTTTTATTTATTTATCAGTACATTTGAAAAATAGAATATTTTTATTTTTTTTACTGTAGATTTTATTTTTGAATTTTAAGTTATGTGTATATTCTGTCTATAAATTAATAGATACTCGAATTTTTAATTATGAAAATTTTAAATATTTTAAAAATTGATTGATATTTTAAATAAAGATTTGTAGAAAAAATTGTAATTTAAAATTTTTTAAATCAAATAGGGATAAGTTTTGAATCTTAAAAGTTAAAGGCTAAATTTGTAATTTTACGAATTGAGATGGTTCTTTCGTAAATAACCGGATTGTCTTTCCTGTAATGGTAATTTCAGTCAGTGCGTGACTATGACGTGGCGATATAAATCAAAGTTCCCTCCGCCCCCTTCCGAATGCCATCTTTCAAATTGAAATTTCAGAAAAAGTACCCGCCGGAGACTGTGAAGACATCGACCGGAGACTAGATGAAGGGAAACGGCCGCCGCCATCCTAAGGGATCTTTCAATCCTCCACCGCCACCTACTCCCCAATTCCGCCGCGATTCCGATGCCAGCTTTGCCAGTAGCCGCCCTTCTTCCATCGGAATGGCTCGTCCCGCCGCTGCCTCCATCGACATGTACAAAGAGCGAGCCGTTCAAATTTCTGCTGTCAACACCATTAATTCGTCTCTCAAGGAGCTTTTCAATCACTCTTTCAATCTAACATTCAAACCCTTCTCTCCCCCTTCCCTCAAAGATCTCACTGAAACCATCCATTTGCTTCTTCAATGTCTCGATTATCACCCGACGAAGCTTGAGGATGATCTCCCCATCGTCCTCAAATCCCTAGGGTATCCCTTCAAAATCAATAAGGGCATCCTCAAGACTCCCCCTGCTCCTCATCAATGGTACCCAATTCTTGCCCTACTTCACTGGCTTGTGCAGGTTGCTGTTTATAACTATAACCTTGCAAACGATTCAGATTCGTTTGTTTCGAGTAACGATGTGAATGTATATGTGCTGAATAGCTATGTGCAATATATACGTGGGGATGATGATTCGGTGGAAGCTTTGGATCAGGAGTTTATGGAGCGGTTAAAGAAAGGGAGGGATGATGCAGTTGAAAGCTTGAATGGATTGGAGATGGAAGTTAAGGAGCTCGAAGCCAAAGCCGAGGCGTTGCGGTCGGATCCCTCGCAGAGGGAGGTTCTTGAGAAGCAGCAGACTGTGCTTGAAGAGGATGTGAAGAAGTTCCATACAATGATTGGTGGGTATAGTGAGAAGATGCAGGAAATGAAGAAGATATTGGAGGAAAAGGAAAAGGAGTTGGAAGTTAAAGTGCAGGAGAACAAGAAGATTTGTGAAGAAAATGAAGAGCTGAAGATGAGGGTGGAATCTCAGATGTTTAATGCCAGAGATGTGGAAAGGATGAGGAGAGAATTGCAGGCTGTGGAGAGGGACATTGGTGATGCCGAAGTCTCGAGGAACTCGTGGGAGGAGAAGACATGGGATATTGATGCAACAGTGGGGAATAAATTTAAGGAGCTTGAGGCCATGGCAAGGGAATGTAACCAGGCTATGAGAAGGTTGCCCTTCTTTCCCTTTTCTCTATTTATTGTTGTTATCATGTAGTTCTTGTTTTCTGGTGTGTCAAACTTGATACTTTCATCCTGTTCAATCGAGTTTAAATCTATTTCCACTACTTATAGATCGTTTTTTTGAAACCATTCTAGTAAGGATCTTATCAAACTGACAAGAATTTTTTATTGTATTGAATTGTTTGGGTAAATATAGTTGTTATTACGAGGGAATGTATTGTTAGGAATCACGGATCTCCACAATGGTATGATATTGCCTACTTTGAGCATAAGCTCTTGTGGCCTTGCTTTTGGTTTCCCCAAAAGGCCACATATCATTGGTGATGTATTCCTTACTTATAAACCCATGATCATTCCCTAAATTAGTCAATGCAGGACTCCCTTCGAACAATCCTCAACATGTACTTTTATCTTTAGTTATGTTGATGGGCTGATATGATTAAATTTACTATAACCCATCGGCTTAAGCTTTTGAGTTGATTGGTGTTGATCGGTGATTAAACCGAGATGTGTGTTGGGAAATCCTCCAAATTTCATACAAAGAGAATTAGCGAGACTGCTCTATTACAATCCTCCCCTCGCTGGTTGGATGGTTCGTTGTGTGGTATTCGAGAAAAAGATCTTGTATTCGAATCTATATAATGACATTTCCTCTCCAATTAATATTGATTTCGTTTGTTGGGTTTTCTACAAATTTTCAAACCCACAAACGAGGGAACCGTTGAACATTTGTGTTATTAAATTTATCATATGAACTTAAGCTTTAGAGTTGTTGGTGATTTATTTTTGTGAATCCCACGTCTTGTGAAGCCTATCCATTTCAAATGATATTTACAAGCATGAGTTTCTGAACATATTTTGTTATTGAATTCGAAATTTCGTTTACCAATTCAGCACAATTACTTTGCTGATACAACTTCCTTTTGTTCTTATTAGATTAAAGCTTGATAATTGTCATCAGTACTTCCTGAATGCAAAGGGGTCAACACCAGCTGATGTGATGGGGGTTGACTATAAGACAACCATTAAGCCTTCACTTGATTCCTTTGCAGAGGACATAAAGAAAAGTTCGATGACGAAGTTGGAAGATTTGATATCTCTCAGGCAGCAATCAAGTGAAAATTCTGCTAAAATTGAGTCTAGACGCAGTCACATACTTTCCCTTCAATCTCATATTGAAGAAGTAAGCGAAGTTTCTAATTAGAACTTAAGTGTCAGACATGGAACTTGGCTGCAAATAGTTTCATTTTAATTCACCATTTCAGTTTTCATTTTGTTGATGAAGGTTTTGCTTGGCTGCCTGCCAGGAACTATCGTGTACAGAATGATTTGCTGATCATGTAAATGGTTTCTATTTTTCAGGGTGAAACTCAAGTGAACTCTTTAAGAAATGAAATACGAGATTATACATTAAGATGCTCCACAGAATCAAAGAAGATGGTGGAGGATCTTCAACTAGAAGCTCATAGCATAGATGTCGTGGAAAGAGAAGCAGGGGAGCTTTTGAAGGTATTAATACTCCCACTATAATTACTGTCTTAAGAAATGGTTCTTAAAGGTCTCTTGACTATCGGTTGGCTAACTGAATCATGATTTGGCCGTTAACTTCCTGACTAGTTCTCTTGACTATCTGAGTTTGAAACTTTGTTAGCTTGTGTAGCCTTTTTTTCTTGCTTTTTGATATTGGCTAATTTTGGGAATGATAACGGGTTTAGGAATGCATCTCTATTGGTGTGAGGCCTTTTGGAAAGCCCAAAACAAAGTCACGGGAGCTTATGCTCAAAGTGGATAATATCATACCATTGTGGAGATCCGTGATTCCTAACACTTTCTTCCGCTACTCTTGTTCCTCCTACTTTGCTCTCTCTCCTTTATTTGAGTGCTAAAATCCATTCACCTTCACTAAACAAAACCCTTTGTCTTTGTCTTTGCTCAAATCTCAATGATCAAAAGTGTGTTATCTTTGAAAACTAAGGGATCAAATAGAAACTAAGTGCAGATATGTGAACTGGAGATGTGTTTCACCCGCAACTTATAAAGATTGATTGATAATTTCTTTGTAGATTTGTCCAAAATCTAGATCGACTGGTAATCAATCTTTCGTTAACGCTCGTTAATGCAACCAAGTCGGGCTTGTTAGAGATTTCTATAAGTATTGCACCTAAGTTGGGAGGGAAAGCACTTAACTAGTAACTGTTATAAGCCATTCCACCACTCCAGTCTGGTTTATTTAATTAGAATCTGCTCCAAACTTACTGTGATCTGTGATTGTATGAAGAATGCGAAAGTGAAGCATGAGGAAGCAATAAAGCAAGGAGAGGAAGAGATTCTGATATGTGCTCGTGAACTAGTTGCATGTGTTGACTCTGTCTCACAATATAAAGAATTTGTTAGATCCAAAATCTCAGATATGAGAAGCAACCTCTCCAAGACTGCTGTCGGTATCTCTGAGGCTTACAAGAACTCTTTGCCTGCTGAATTGGGTACTGTTTCTCAGTAAGAACATCATACTCTAGAGTTTGCTTGTCATTGTGGATGTGGATGTGCATTACTTATAGATATACATCTTTCTGAAGTGAGTACCTGTTAGCATGTCATGGGGCCGCACATGGTAGCATTGGCCGAGTTTGAGTATCATGTTTTGGAGTGTATATTTTCATTTCAGCTTATGTTAAACAAGTATGGATATTGTATTTTTTTTTTTCAAGTGGAATGAACTGAACTGTACTGTAAAACCGAATCGAGTTATTCTCGACTAAATTGGTGTTTGAATTGATTCTCTAAAAAAAAAAAAATAGAATTTATATAAATATGGTTATTAGAGAGACATTCAGACTTTTGACTTCTATCGATTTATTTACTAGTTTTAGGTCTTATCGAGCAAAATCATCAGCTGGTCACCAGCTGTCTTGATGCTAAGAAACATAATGAAAAAAATAGAAGAAGCATTTGACTCCCTCGTTCAGGCTCTACTTGCTTTGAGGGATACAACTTAGTTGGTAGAGCTTTGTTCTTACAATTGGGTCGTTACGATTATGGGTTGGGTGTTTAATTTTGCACTTGAACTGGTTACTCACTTTTTCTAAGTAATAGAGAAGAAAACCGAAACATGCCACTGAAAGATTCTATTGAAACAAATATGTGACGTGAAGAGCGTAAAGGAGGTAGGATGGGCATCATCCAATATATTATGAGCACAAATCTCATCCAAATTGATTGTCATTTTAATCCGGACGTGATTTAGGTCAGCCTCATTGCAAATCTCACGTTCCAACAACTATTCTTTTTTCTTATTTTCATAATTACTTCAATCAAGTTTCAAATAAACAAACCCAAGTTTTCGTTCAATAATATTACAGAGTGGAAGACTCGAACATTTCATTTCTTTAATCGTTATAAACAACTACGGTTGAACTTTGCTCAAGTCAACAACGAAGGATCGAGGGCTCCTAACAAGAAGCTTAATATAATATAAGTAATAATTGGTAGTATCTCAAGGCATGAAATGGCTGCGTTGATTTCTCCTGTCCACACCACTCTCTATCTATTGATAGTATAAATTAATATAAACAATCTCTAAGTCTCTAAGTTCATAATTTAAGCATTCGATCTGATTCAATTCATTAAAAACTATACGTTAAAATAATCTATTTTCCCATTAATATGTATATTATATGCTTACAAAAATTGAAATGGGCTATGTTCTTCATTAATGGAGGTCAACTCTAAAGCTTTAAATGTGCAAGCAAGATCCCGACCCTTTCCTCTTTACGATTCATAATTTTTAAACACTTAATTTAGTCCACGCCTCCCGTCTACTCGTTAAATTATTAAACTTGAACTGTTCATGAATCCATAAACTAAACCTAAAATTTAGAGATTAAGATATATATTTCGAACCTTTCAGAAACTAAATTGAAATAATTTCTAAATTTTAGACACAATTGAATCTATTAAATACGACATATTATAGACACAATTTTCAAAGCTCGAGAACTGAGGATGTGATTTGTCGAATCTCATTAAAGTGAATAGGTATGCCACGTGTCTCCCATTTTTGTAGCCATATGGCTCTTAATTTATTCTTATTTGTCAAAAAAAAAAAACATTATCCAATTGATTTTAAAACCCTCAAAACTATGGACTTTATGTAATCTCTACGTTACTTTTATTATTATTATTATTATTTTATCCTTAACCTTGATTTTTGCAAATTGCAAGTGAGTTCACAATAAAATAATAAAATAATAAAAATAAATAAATAAATAATTTAGTTGACATAAAAATAAATACTTAATTATTAGAGAAAAAAATATATATATATATTAAAAAGCCCGTTTAAATGGGAGATATTGTTTCACAAATATCAATATTAAATATCTAAAATAATTATTTTTTTATTTAAATATGTAAGATAATTAATCTGATTAAGTCGAGTTGATTTAATAATAATAATAAAAAAAAAATTCAAATCGAACCAATTTTTTATTTTTAAAAAATTTAACTGAACTTAACCTTTATAGTTCAGGTTTCACAATAACACTTTTGATGGCAGCAGCCTGCGATTGTGCGACACTCACTTCCCAGTAACGAGTGAATTAAGTCAATTCGTTCTTGCGCAGCGTACGGCCAAACGACGTATACTCGAGCTTCTGGTCCCGGTTCAAGAAGAGAAGTTTTAGAAAACAGGACAAAGAGATTTCGAAAGAGAGTTTCAACAACAACGGCTTACCGCTTATCTGAGTGTTAAAATAATGGAATATAGTTCACATAATTGTTTAATATCCATAGATCTAGAAATCAACTAAGCTAATTCATAGGACAATTATTATATTATTTTGTCCTTGTTTGCAAATCAAACCCATAAATTTATCATTAAATTCTTTATTTTCATATTATTTTCATTGGTAACGTGAATGGTGGTCGACATTATTATATTAATAATAAATCAAATAATTATTTTCTTCCAAATAATAATAAAAAATAAAATTTAATAATTCCATTGGAATAAAATATATAAATATATAAATATAATATTTATTAGGAAAGAAAAATAGAGAAACATGGGTGTAGAGTTATGAGGTCTTGGCGTTGACCATTTCAAGATGGGATCCCAAGCTTTCTCTTTCTCAACGGATTTCTTTAAATAAAACATTAATATTTAATTCGATTTATTTTCCTTTCTTTTTCACATTATTATTTAATAAAAAATTTGAACTCCAAACACCATAAATAATGACAGCTAATTTTAAAATTTAATCCCTATTTGGACAAATAACCTTTTTAAGTATGTTTTGTCTTTACTAACATGTTTCATCCAACAATTCTATAAGGTTACTCGATGTAAAATTACTGTTTGACTTTGAAATCACTGTAATTGAGCCACTGAAAACAAAGGTAAATTTTAATTCTTTTATGCATTTTTTAGATTACTCTCGTCTAGACGTGGTTTTGATTCATTTATGTATTCTTCCATTACTCGAGTGTCACGTAAATATCTAAATAAAATAATTTTTTATTTGTTTTTAAATTTGCTTAAAGATAATTTCTTTACTTTTCTCAAAAGTGAGAAATAATTATCGATTTGAGTATAGTTTAGTAAATTAATACATATCGAAAACAACAACGCCAATAATTAGCTACAATAAATAGTTGGGGCTGCTTAATTAATTACAACTTAGGCTAATGCGGCTGCTAAAGTTTCTCTTAATTACCATATAGTTTGCGTAGGGCTAAAACCGAGTTTTCACTCGAGGAATAAAAAGGTAAAAACCGTGAAAATAGCTGTCACAACGTAGCTAACCTTATATATATGAAATTTACACTTAGCTACCTTAATAACCGTAAGACATGATAGGTATCCAAAAGTTTTACTTATCTATCCTTAATAAGAGTAAGACCGAGCAACTATATGAAATTTTTACATAACTTTCCTTAATACCCGTGAGACCTAAAAGGTATATAAAATTTGCACGTAACTAGCCCAAATAACCATGAGACCTAACGGGTATATAACATTTGCACGTTTGCACGTAACTATTCTAAATAACTTTGTATGAAATTTATGTTGAACACAACTCTCGGTGGGAAACACTCGCATACTTTATTAAGAACAATCGAGAAGAGATTTACAAGACACTTGGTAGAGATGTCGGGATTTACAAGACACAACTCTCTATGCAATTTATGTTAACCCTATTGTGCTAGTGATGATATTAAGTAGCTATCCCGAGTAATTACAGTTGATACACAATTTCTCTCTCATACATCTAGCTCGAGTTTAGGGTTTGGAGTCGGAAAGTTATTTTTAATTAAGTGAATGAAGGTTAATTAATAAAGGGGACCCATTAAAGTCAATCTAATAATAATTATTCCATTGAGACGAGAGAATTGACTTTGGTGCCTCAAAATTTGTATTAAGAGAGAGAGATTGTGATATTCAACAATCTGAACAGTAAGAGAGAGAAAGCCAAAGAGGGTTATGGAGATTGATCTCTCACTCAAAATTGATCAAGAACAAGAACAAGAACAAGAACACGAACAAGAACAAGATCAAGAACAAGTTGCTGCCTCCGGTTCGAGAGAAGGTTTGGCAGTCGACATTAATGGTGGAGAGGTAAGCTTCTTAAGAACCCTTTAACCCGTCTTGTTGAACTCATCGATTCTTAATCGAGAATTATATGTTCAATAGATTTCGGCGTTACAAATGGAAATGGATCGAATGAAAGAAGAGAACAAAGCGTTGAGACGAGCTGTGGAACAAACCACGAAAGATTACTATGATCTTGAAACCAAAATTGGTATCATCCAACAAAACAACCTCACCAACAAGGTACCCTCAAACCCCTTCTCTCTTTGTTCATCCATACGGGTTTTATACTCGTCGTATCAAAGGATCGAAATTGGATCCATTCTCGCAAATAAACACAATCCCTATGCACGTCTAGGAATACCCTTTTCTATATATTCGTACCGGACTCGAGTAGATAGGTTGAGGTCTTACGAGAGATACCCGTAACAAAAAAAAAAGGTAGCGTTTTAAGTTTATTGGTCTTAGTGAATTTGAACATTAATTTAGTTTCAGCTCAATTCAATTATATAATCTATTTGTTGGGTTTCGTGCAAAATTTGACCTCTTAGTATGATTATCACTCTTACATCTAAAAATCATCACTTATCCACTGAAACGAGAGATGTGTTGTTGATTATCAACACGAACATAGTTATGAGATCTCAAATCGGTTGGAGAGAGAGAAACGAAACATTCCTTATAATAAGAGTGTGGAAACCTTGCCCTGACACACACGTTTTAAAATCATGAGGTTGATAGCGATACGTAACGGGTCAAAACGGACAATATTTGTAGTTGAGCGGTAATTGATGAATGTTCAAATCTTGTTATCTCACTCAATATAATCGATATCTCTATTCGTGTATGCACAGGCCTCTCGTAGCTTTGTATTATTCCAAGGAAACGAGAAGAAGAGGCATGACATACGAAACCTAGACTTGGATCTCGAGGAAATGTCGAAGAAGAAGAGACAAGCTCGGTCGCCGCCATCGAAGGAGGAGGAGCTAAAGGAGAGGGAACTAGGGTTATCATTAGGGCTCCATGCAAACAACAAAGAAGATAACCATAGGGAATTACAAGAAGAAACAAGAGAAAAGAAGAAGCCACAAAGGCCTGAGTTATTGCAAGGAATGGCACCCCCACAAAACAGGAAAACTAGGGTTTCTGTGCGAGCTAGATGTGAATCTGCCACTGTAAGTTGCAATATCAAACCAAAATTTTATTTTAACGAAGTTTAAGGATGTTTATAAAATTTATGTTGTAATGTTTCAATGTAATGTTATTGTAGATGAACGATGGTTGTCAATGGAGGAAATATGGTCAAAAAATTGCAAAGGGTAATCCGTGCCCTCGAGCCTACTATCGTTGCACAGTTGCCCCGGGATGCCCTGTTAGAAAACAGGTATCGTCTTTTTGGGCTCGACTATAAGTTTAGTACATTAACTTTTAAATTGACATCATAGGTCCTTAAAATTTCGATTTTATGACGGGTAGATAAAAGCTATGGTTTTATTCACACGTTTCCTTACATTTCGTGGTTGTTTTTTTTTTTACTTTTGAATATCTGAATTAACCCTACGTTGAATGAAAAGCTTATTTTCTTTTGCTGGCCATGGGCCAAATTTGGCGTGCAAGGTTTGGCCGGAGCTCTGTGCCACTACTCAAATTTAGGATAGGTTTGTTATTTAAATATGTGAAACTAATCAAATAACTATCGGGGTCTTCAGCGATTATTTCTCTCTCCCTTTGTTTTCAGTTATTTTCTTCTTCGAAGGAGTTTTCCTTCGATCGGTTTTTGTTCAGTCGACATTTTCCTCTCAATTGTCAAAAGTCAACAATGCCTAATGCCTATTAGGTTCTTAAATTTTAAAATTTTCTAATAGATCCCTCGAGTTTTAGTTTTGTGTCTATTACGTTCCTAAACTTTTTAAAAATGTTAGATAGATCAAGAACTAATTTGGGTTAGGTTAGGTTGGGTCGTTAGGTTCTTATTAAAAAAAAATTTAAGTCGAACATTTGGGTTGGATCTTAAAAATGTATCAACCCGACTCAACCTAACCCACGAACACATTTAATCAATAATGTTCTAATGATGTTAGGTATTTTTCAAATTTTTACACATTAGACGTTACGTCAATTTACGTTTTTACCCTTTTAACGAGACAAAAAGCTCTCTAGATGTTAAAGGTGTCGGGTATTTTGCATAATTTAACCATAATTTGGTGACTTTTTTCTTACATTAAAGTCTTCATTTTTAGGTCCAGAGATGCTTAGAAGACATGTCGATTCTGATAACAACGTACGAAGGAACACATAATCATCCACTCCCTGTCGGAGCCACAGCCATGGCTTCCACAGCTTCAGCAGCAGCTTCCTTCATGCTCTTAGACTCCGCTAATACTAACCCTAATATTCTGAACTCCTCTTCCTATTCTCCAAACCCTAATGAGCCCTCTGCCAACAGCTTTTACAGCCCTTCAATGGCTAACTCTTCCACCTCCGATTTGCCCCATTCCTTCTTCCATAGAAACTTTCAACCTAATCATCTTATGGGTTCCCTCCATGGCCGGAGTTGGAACGCTACCGACGGTAATAAGCCACCGCTGACGGCGGAGAGTGTGTCTGCTATTGCTTCTGACCCTAAGTTTCGAGTCGCCGTGGCGGCTGCCATTTCGACGCTTATTAATAAAGAGAACAACCGCACGACGTCGATGCCGGATCCTATTGAACGTTCTTCTTCTTTTGGTTCTGGTAAGGACGGCGACGGCGACGCCGCCAAATAAGAATTGGGTTGTTGAGTCCCTCTCTTTGAATGGGAAGTAATTTGGAGGGAGATTCAGAGTAAATTTTTTTTTTTTTTTTTTTTTTCAGTTTGATCCAAAATATGTATTTATATTTGTAGTTTTTGTTTCCATGATTTGATTTTCTGACGAGAGTTCTGTAAGAATTCATAGAATGAAAGAATAAATATGTCTTGGTTTGATATTATATAGCATCTACTTGACAAGTAAAATATAAATAATAATAAAAATAATAAAATAAAATTTGTTTAATTTAGCTCGTCAACTTCTCCCAACCCAGAGCGTTAATTCTCTCGCTTATACAACGTATGTGAGCGTTAATTCTCTCGCTTATACAACATTCTCTATTGCTTGTTTATATAACGTCTCTTTCGAAAATTTCTCTCTGCACTCGTTTTCTAAAACCTTCTCTTAAAACCGAGGCCAAAGGCTCGAGCATACATCGCCTAAAACCTTCTCTTAAAATCGAGGCCAAAGGCTCGAGCATACATCGCCTAAAACCTTCTCTTAAAACCGAGGCCAAAGGCTCGAGCATACATCGCTTGGCCGTAAGCGACGCGAGAACGAATTGACTTAACTCACTTGTCATTGGAAAGTGAGTGCCGATTGTGACGAGTGGTATTATATATATCTAGTAAATCTCTAAACTATCAATTTTACATCTAATTGATAAATTAAGAGGCCTAACGAGGTATTTTGAAGAAAAGGGGGAGGTGAATCCACTCAAAGAGCTACTAAACCAGAACCTCGACTCCTGATGAAGAGCAAGATCACATTCACTTGTTTGGAATTCATTGTTCAAGATGGGTTGAAACAGCAACTTTTCAGCCTCCTAACCTTGTATTGTATATTATTCTAGTTTTAGTATCATCGATATTGGACTTAGACCACGTCTCCCAAACAATCTCAATACCAAGGTTCAAGAGTTCGGTCGAATTAACGGTGACAAGTACATCAAATAAAACCTTAAACTTATAATTTTGTCAATCAAAGTTAAAAAGACCAATAAGTTCAGACACTATATCGACAAAAATTTTAAAGTTTCGAGACTAAATTTATAATTTACCTTATAGCTTCATCGTCATCTACCTACCAATCCACAGCAGCCTGTGTAAACTAGAAAGCAGGCATTGGACCAAAAAGTGATAATTTACTTGTCCCAAACTGAATCTCAATGGGCAGATGATTCACAAAATGCACAGCCATCAGACAAACCGAGTAACAGCAAATTCTGAAACTACTGGTTTTAGATCACTAATGTTTATATAAAGCAATCATAGATTTAAAGGAAGAAGTTTTCACAAGCTCAAAACGTGAATCCAACATCCTTTCTTATTGACCATGGTTAAAGGTCTTCATAATTTTTATAAAATTGCACAGCCCTTGGCATTTTTTGTAGATGCAAAAACCAAGTCCACAAAAACAGGTTGCATAAAAAATCAAGCACAAAAGGAAAGGATCCCCACATCCCTAACAATTGTCCATTACTTCAGTTTCGTAAATAGTTTTGGTGCAACCTGCAAGAACAGCATCTTTGAAGTTAGTTCAAGGCTCGAGCACGAGCTCGTTTGATTCTGTAATCTAATTTCTATAAAAACCGAACGTTACTTACACATTTGTCGATGCAAGACCAGTAATCAAAATATTGTCCAGTGCAATGCTTATGACCACTCTCGTCCCCTTGGATTCTCTTCACGCACGCCTATGACATCGAAAGACAATAACCATCATTTTACCTTAATTTGAATCTGCTCAGACGTGATAAACAAACTAAAAAATTAAGACCCTTTTTGTTCCTATATGTCAATCAATCACCAGTTGACACCCATAGATATAAGAGATTGCATAAAACTTGATGACTGGTTAAGATTCATCAACACCACAATAAAAGGACGACAAGTGACCCGAGTCAACGTGAACCCCAAAGCATGATATCAACTAGAATCAGTGAAACGTGAGTTGTCTCAAGTTCAAGGAAAAACATATCCCAATTTGCCATCAATATTGAGTTGAATTCACAGATCAATGGAGCTACATTTCATAAAAGACAATTTGTTGAGGGCTATTGTTGCCTTCGTGACCTAAATGATTAACATGATAAGCCAAGGATCTTTCACCATAATTGCCAAGGGCAAGATCGCCCTAACACCTCTGGATGACAAACAGGGCTTCTTAATGAAAGTATATACAAGAGCATACAAAAAAAACCAGCAAAAGGAAACCGAAAGTAAGCTCGTCAAAATAAAAATGACTTCCATCCAAAAGAATAAAAAAAAGGTTGCACTAACAAGTTCGTACTATTACCCTTAACGGCAAAAATAAGACGCATAATCGAAAGAGAAATTATGAAATATAATGTTGGAACGACTAATAAAAAGAGAATTTAAATAGTGCTACTTAGTATTTGAGTGGCTTGTCTTTGTGTTATTTTTTAAATCCTTCTCTACTTAACACCCTGTACCTGATATTCAAGTAGTGGTTTCACACACTTGGGCTTGCAAGCTTCTTCAAGATACCTTTTCTGATCAACAGGTTCTTCATCCGCCCTACATACGAGGAAACAAAGAAACGTAGATATCAATACAAATAATCTTCAACACAATGAAAGACAAAGACGGAGTATGGAAAAGAAATGCATGTAAAAGTAGCTTCCAAGTTCCAACCATATGAAGATCTCAATTTCCACTCCAGCATACTTTATTCGTTGGTATTTGTGAATGTAACTATCCTACTGATTATTAAACCTTACAAATCTCCAAAAACCTTACATCTGCTAAATGTCTGATTTACATTGAAACTAAATCTACAGCAAACTAATTCTTCCCAAAATATGCAAAAATCACAGCACTTCTATATTTCATGATTTCATTTCAGCAGCAGGGAGCTGATACTTGTCATGGTGATTGTTCCAACAATCAAGATTCAAAGAAACATTTGTCCAGGTATGTACACCACAGTCCACCCTAATAACTCTTCCCACCACTATGGGCTACTTTCGAGGGAAAAACGAGTGGGATTAAAAATTTCTGAATGCCAAATAAGGCAATAAACGCTAACAAAACAGCACTTGACTACAGGGATACAAATCTAAAGTACGTAGCAGACAATCAAAAAGTTCATCGTGTAAGAAATAAAACGCTCAAAAAATAGTGTATAATTTATGGTGAAGCTGAAACCTAAATAATAATAATAACAATAAAGGTACTTACATTGCTAATAAATAGTACTGACTTGGAGCAAAAGAGTAGTGAAGAAAACCTGAAAAACATTAAAATTAAATTTTAGTTTGCACATAAATGCTGACACCAAAAACCATGAACTTCATTCCACAAATTCAAAATGTCGATGCCTTTATCTCAAGCATTCTTTTGAGGAAAGGCATACAAAAGATCCATTAAGAATTTAAATTGACCAGCCTCGAGCTAAACTCCATCATCTAAGTGTAACGACCCAGGCCCACCGCTAGCAGATATTGTCCTCTTTGGGCTTTCCCTTTCGGGCTTCCCCTCAAGGCTTTAAAGCGCGTCTACTAGGGGAAGGTTTCTACATTCTTATAAGTGGTGGTTTGTTCTCCTCCCCAACCAACGTGGGACATTAGTATCATTGTGTACGTAAGATTAGATTTCAGGTTCAGATGTGAAACATTCAGAATGGAAGGTACTACTATCAGAAAGTCTCATCAATTTCACCAAAGGAAAAGCAATTGATTTCAGCCCAATGATTTGTACCCACGAATCGAACTGCCTATGGTAAGGGAAATTAAGTAAGGTACGTAATCTAATGATACTCGTTAATCTTGATTCCATTACAAGAGAAACGGAAACACCATTTCAAAATTCGAGACTTGAATGTGTATCAAAAACAACAATTCAGATCATATAATCAAACATAACAAATTCCCCTCGAAAACCAACTACTGAGAGACAGAACAAACGACATAATAATATAATCGCACATAGAAAAACAAAAAACCTTCATTGATCTCTAAGAAAACTTCAAAGGAAACAAATCAAATCGATATAAGAAATCAAAAGCCCCCATAAATGCCAAAACAAACGATCGACGAATGGAGGAAAACCAAACACGGATCTGATCATAAAAAAAACAAAAAGAGAAAAGAGAAACAGGGAACAAAAATTATATAAAGCTCAAAAACAAACAAAATTTAAAAACGGCGAAAGCCTCTCGACTCCAAATCCATACCTTGGAGCTGAAACACGAATCTGGGAGGAAACTAGCAACTCTGATTAGGTTTAGTTTCGGAGCTGAGAAACTGCAATATGACAAATCCCCCACTTTCCCGGTTCAAGAAGCTTCGCGGGCCGGTTGCATTCGGATTCGGTACATTTGTTCGGGTCGGGTCAAAAATCCCTTTTGGAGCCTAATTAAATTACAAATTAAAAATGTCTATTAATGGTAAAAGAAAAATATTAATTTTTATAAGAATCTAAATTTTAAATTAAAATGAAAATATTAATTAATTTTAGATTTATTTTTAAATTAATATAATTATTTTTAAAAAATAATATTTTTAAAAAAGAAAATGTTTAAAATAATATAATTATGACCAAAAATAGTAATTTTAGTAAAGGATAATGTTTTGAACGGGTAAAAGTGGGGTTAATTTGTTGTTGTTGAATGCCTAAACTTACGGTTAACCAGTGAATAATTTACCATGTAGGGCAATATAATTACCCCATTTTCATCCTCATTCACCTTCAACTGCCTCGAACATCTTGAACCCTCTTCCTGTCTCCTCCATTATTTTACCTTCTTTCTCGACATTCAGTGTTGACATGGGTGGCTGCGCTAGCAAGCCGAAGACCTACGAGAAAGAAGACACCCCCCTGCCCCTCCCTGTTGTCAAGGAGACCATACTGGCGGAGGTGACTATTGAGGAGAAGGAAGTGAAGGTTGAATGTGATCAAGTTTATGAGAAGAACATTCAGGAGGAACCCGTTTCGCTTGGCTCTTTGCTCCTTCAGGTAATTTTAATTACTCTGTGTTTTTTAATTCTAATTTTTTAAATTGTATTAATTTTTTTGTTTTCTTTGTAGAATGAAGCGAAGAATGAGGTGGAAGTTCCAATTAAGGCCCAAAATGATGAGCCCAATGAAGAAGGTACGGTGCTAGATCATGCACCGCATCTACTTGCTGTTGTTGCAATGCCGGCGGCTGAACCCCATAAAGCTACCGTTCAGGATGTGGCGGTGTCCGAGAAAGACACTGTCCACCTGGCTGTAGAACCCCAGAAAGCCACTGTCGAGGCAGCGCCGGTAGAGCCACACAAAGCCGCCGTCGAGTCAGCGCCGGTAGTGCCCCAGAAGGCCGCCGTCGAGTCAGCGCCGGTAGTGCCCCAGAAGGCCGCCGTCGAGTCAGCGCCGGTAGTGCCCCAGAAGGCCGCCGTCGAGTCAGCGCCGGTAGTGCCCCAGAAGGCCGCCGTCGAGGCAGCGCCGGTAGTGCCCCAGAAGGCCGCCGTCGAGGCAGCGCCGGTAGTGCCCCAAAAGGTGGCCGTCGAGGCCGCGGCAGTAGCTCCCCAAAAGGCGGCCGTCGAGGCCGCGGCAGTAGCTCCCCAAAAGGCAGCCGTCGAGGCAGCGGCAGTAGCGCCACAAAAGGCAGCCGTCGAGGCAGCGGCAGTAGCGCCACAAAAGGCAGCCGTCGAGGCAGCGGCAGTAGCGCCACAAAAGGCCGCAGTCGAGGCAGCGGCGGTAGCGCCCGAAAAGGCCGCAGTCGAGGCGGCGGCGGTAGTGCCCGAAAAGGCCGCAGTCGAGGCGGCGGCGGTAGTGCCCGAAAAGGCCGCAGTCGAGGCGGCGGCGGTAGTGCCCGAAAAGGCCGCCGTCGAGGCAGCGGCGGTAGTGCCCGAAAAGGCCGCCGTCGAGGCAGCGGCGGTAGTGCCCGAAAAGGCCGCCGTCGAGGCAGCGGCGGTAGTGCCCGAAAAGGCCGCCGTCGAGGCAGCGGCGGTAGTGCCCGAAAAGGCCGCCGTCGAGGCAGCGGCGGTAGTGCCCGAAAAGGCCGCCGTCGAGGCAGCGGCGGTAGTGCCCGAAAAGGCCGCCGTCGAGGCAGCGGCGGTAGTGCCCGAAAAGGCCGCCGTCGAGGCAGCGGCGGTAGTGCCCGAAAAGGCCGCCGTCGAGGCAGCGGCGGTAGTGCCCGAAAAGGCCGCCGTCGAGGCAGCGGCGGTAGTGCCCGAAAAGGCCGCCGTCGAGGCAGCGGCGGTAGTGCCCGAAAAGGCCGCCGTCGAGGCAGCGGCGGTAGTGCCCGAAAAGGCCGCCGTCGAGGCAGCGGCGGTAGTGCCCGAAAAGGCCGCCGTCGAGGCAGCGGCGGTAGTGCCCGAAAAGGCCGCCGTCGAGGCAGCGGCGGTAGTGCCCGAAAAGGCCGCAGTCGAGGCGGCGGCGGTAGTGCCCGAAAAGGCCGCCGTCGAGGCAGCGGCGGTAGTGCCCGAAAAGGCCGCCGTCGAGGCAGCGGCGGTAGTGCCCGAAAAGGCCGCCGTCGAGGCAGCGGCGGTAGTGCCCCAGAAGGCAGCCGTCGAGGCCGCGCCGGTAGTGCCACAAAAGGCGGCCGTCGAGGCCGCGCCGGTAGTGGTCGAGGCAGCGGCAGTAGCTCCCCAAAAGGCCGCCGTCGAGGCAGCAATGGTAGAGCCCCAAAAAGCTATCGTCAAGGTAGCAGCAGAACTCACAAAAGCCACCGAGGAGGAGAAGAAAACCACAGAAGCGACACCGTCACCGGCGGTGGCAGTGGCGGCGGCGACAAAAGAAAAACAATAGACAATATGGAACATTTGGGTGCCTATGGAACATTTAATTTATTAACAATTCAAAAAATTGATTGAGAACGGGAATGCTTGTAGTTTCGGGTCTTCCATTTTCACTGTGAAAGAGCAAAAGCCATTCAAAATCTAAACTAGAAATCAAAATAATAGAATCCCGTTTCTCCTTCATTGAAGCTCGATATCTTTATAGAGCTCTCAATAAAATACATTTTTTGTTCGTATCATGAGAATTCTACTCATATAGTATCATATCAGACCATAATTGTACTTAGCTTAGAACAACATTAGAAAATAAACACAACTATATATTAGCCTCTCAAATTACAAATTCCAAATTCACAAATTTATTACATAAAAATTTAAAAATTTACTTATTAGATAAATTTTTAAGTATTAAATAAATAAAAAATTGTTGGAATAAAGTTATGATTTAAAAATTAAAATAAAGAATGAAACCTAAAAGTAATGTGTTTTTTTTTTTTTTTTTTT